>NW_026652285.1:38125081-38264244 GCF_009828535.3 Hylobates moloch
TTGGGTGCATATATATTTAGGATAGTTAGCTCTTCTTGTTGAATTGATCCCTTTACCATTATGTAATGGCCTTCTTTGTCTCTTATGATCTTTGTTGGTTTAAAGTCTATTTTATCAGAGACTAGGATTGCAACCCCTGCCTTTTTTTGTTTTCCAGTTGCTTGATAGATCTTCCTCCATCCCTTTATTTTGAGTCTATGTGTGTCTCTGCACGTGAGATGGGTTTCCTGAATACAGCACACTGATGGGTCCTGACTCCTTATCCAGTTTGCCAGTCTGTGTCTTTTGATTGGAGCATTTAGCCCATTTACATTTAACGTTAATATTGTTATGTGTGAATCTGATCCTGTCATTATGATGTTAGTTGGTTATTTTGCTCGTTAGTTGCTATAGTTTCTTCCTAGCCTCGATGGTCTTTACAATTTGGCATGTTTTTGCAGTGGCTGGAACCGGTTGTTCCTTTCCATGTTTAGTGCTTCCTTCAGGAGCTCTTTTAGGGCAGGCCTGGTGGTGACAAAATCACTCAGCGTTTGCTTGTCTGTAAAGTATTTTATTTCTCCTTCACTTATGAAGCTTAGTTTGGCGGGATAGCAAATTCTGGGTTGAAAATTCTTTTCTTTAAGAATGTTGAATATCGGCCCCCACTCTCTTCTGGCTTGTAGAGTTTCTGCTGAGAGATCAGCTGTTAGTCTGATGGGCTTCCCTTTGTGGGTAACCCGACCTTTCTCTCTGGCTGCCCTTAACATTTTTTCCTTCATTTCAACTTTGGTGAATC
Organism: Hylobates moloch; assembly: GCF_009828535.3. Taxonomy (NCBI): domain Eukaryota; kingdom Metazoa; phylum Chordata; class Mammalia; order Primates; family Hylobatidae; genus Hylobates; species Hylobates moloch. The sequence continues at coordinate 38,125,857 of NW_026652285.1, forward strand.
TGACAATTATGTGTCTTGGAGTTGCCCTTCTCGAGGAGTATCTTTGTGGCGTTCTCTGTATTTCCTGAATCTGAATGCTGGCCTGCCTTGCTAGATTGGGGAAGTTCTCCTGGATAATATCTTGCAGAGTGTTTTCCAACTTGGTTCCATTCTCCCCATCATTTTCAGGTACACCAATCAGACGTAGGTTTGGTCTTTTCACATAGTCCCAAATTTCTCGGAGGCTTTGTTCATTTCTTTTTATTCTTTTTTCTCTAAACTTCCCTTCTCTCTTCATTTCATTCATTTCATCTTCCATCAGCGATACCCTTTCCTCCAGTTGATCGCATCTGCTACTGAGGCTTCTGCAATCTTCGCGTAGATCTCGAAACTTGGCTTTCAGCTCCATCAGCTCCTTTAATCCCTTCTCTCCATTGGTTATTCTAGTTATCCATCCTTCTAATTTTTTTTCAAAGTTTTTAACTTCTTTGCTATTGTTTTGAATTTCCTCTCGTAGCTCAGAGTAGTTTGATCGTCTGAAGCCTTCTTCTCTCAACTCATCAAAGTCATCCTCCATCCAGCTTTGTTCCGTTGCTGGTGAGGAACTGCGTTCCTTTGGAGGAGGAGAGGTGCTCTGTTGTTTAGAGTTTCCAGTTTTTCTGCTCTGTTTTTTCCCCATCTTTGTGGTTTTATCTACTTTTTGTCTTTGGTGATGGTGATGTACAGATGGGTTTTTGGTGTTGAAGTCCTTTCTGTTTGTTAGTTTTCCTTCTACCAGAAAGGACCCTCAGCTGCAGGTCTGTTGGAGTTTACTAGAGGTCCACTCCAGACCCTGTTTGGCTGGGTGTCAGCAGCGGTGGCTGCAGAACAGCAGATTTTCGTGAGACCACAAATTCAGCTGTCTGATAGTTCCTCTGAAAGTTTTGTCTCAGGGGAGTACCCGGTTGAATGAGGTGTCAGTCTGACCCTACTGGGGGGGTGCCTCCCAGTTAGGCTGCTCAGGGGTGAGGGACCCACTTTAGGAGGCAGTCTGTCTGTTCTCAGATCTCCAGCTGCCTGCTGGGAGAACCACTACTCTCTTCAAAGCTGTCAGTCAGACAGGGGCATTTAAGTCTGTGGAGGTTCTTTGCTGAGTTTTTGTTTGTCTGTGCCCTGCCCCCAGAGGTGGAGCCTACAGAGGCAGGCAGGCCTCCTTGAGCTATGGTGGGCTCCACCCAGTTCGAGCTTCCTGGCTGCTTTGTTTACCTAAGCAAGCCTGGGCAATGGCGGGCGCCCCTCCCCCAGCCTCGCTGCCGCCTTGCAGCTTGATCTCAGACTGCTGTGCTAGCAATCAGCGAGACTCCATGGGCACAGGACCCTCTGAGCCAGGTGTGGGACACAATCTCCTAGTGTGCCGTTTTCCAGGCCCGTTGGAGAAGCGCAGTATTAGGATGGGACTGACCCGATATTCCAGGTGCCGTCTGTTTCCCCTTTCTTTGACTAGGAAAGGGAAGTCCCTGACCCCTTGCGCTTCCCGAGTGAGGCAATGCCTCGCCCTGCTTCGGCTCGCGCACAGTGCGCTTCACCGTCTGTCCTGCACCCACTGTTAGGCACTCCCTAGTGAGATGAAACCGGTACCTCAAGCAGAAATGCAGAAATCACCAGTCTTCTGTGTCGCTGGGGCTGGGAGCTGGAGACCGGAGCTGTTCCTGCTGCGGCCGCCCGCCGGGCCGGCACCTAGGAGAGGAGGTGAGGGGAGGGGCCCAGGACTAGGCATTTTAAATGATGAGTTCTTTTAACCATTTTAAACAGAATTAGCACCATTCCTTCCAAAATCCTTCCAAAAATAGAAAAGGAGGATGAAGTTTCTAAATCACTCTACAAAGCCAGAATTACCCTGATACCAGTACCAGAAAATAATATAAGAAAAGAAAATAGCACACCCATGTAACTAATGAATATAGATGGAAAACTTCTCAGCACTATATTATCAAAACAATTCCAGCAGTGTATTAAGATATTTATGAATTATAACTAAGATTTATTCAGAAACCCAAAGATAGTTCAACATGTGGAAATTAATGGCATATATTTTACCAATGAAATTATGAATAAAAATTACATAGTTATCTTAAGTGGTACAGAAAAAGCACTTACAAAAATCTAATACTCTTTTTTGGTTTAATTTTAAAAGCTTTAACAAATAAGAAATAGAATGTAACTGCTTCAAAGATAAAAAGCGTCTTTAAAAAATCATTGCTAACATGCTAATTGATAATAAAAGCCTGGAAACTTTCCTCCTAAGTACTCCATGGATGACTGTTTGGCCAGTACTATTAAACATTTTATTGGAAATCCTAGCCAGAGGAATTAGGCAAGATAAAAAATAAAAGTCAATTTAAATGGAAATGGAAAGTAAAAATTGGAAGTAAAAGTATGTATATTCATAGATGGCATGATCTTATATAAGGAAAATCTTAGAGAAAAAAACCTACTAGACCTAATAAGCAAATTTATCAAAGTTATAGAATATAATACAAAGACACAAAAATAAATTGTGTTTCTATACAATATCAGTGAAGAATTTGAAAAGAAAAATTAAGAAAAAGTTCCATCCACAATAGCATCGTGAAATAACATACTAAGGATTGAATTCAACCAAAGGCATTCAGGACTTACACACTGAAAATCATAAGACATCACAGAAATAAACTGAAGTTCTAGGTGAATGGAATCTTGAATTGCAAAGGAATTTGAATGGTCAAAACAATATTGAAAAAGAAAAACAGTGGGGAGGCCAAACACAAAACTTTTGTAAAATTTCCTACATATTTACAGTGATCCAAACAGTATGGCACTGTCACAGGATAGACAATATTGATTAATGGACAAGACTGAGATTCTAGAAATAAATGGTAAATCTACAGTCAACTTATTTTCAACAAGGTTGCTAAGGCTGTTCAATGGGAAAAGAATAGTCTTTTCAATAAATTTATGTTCAGACAAATGGAAATCCACGTGCAAAAGAACAAAGTTGGGCCCTTGCCTCACACTAAATACAAAAATTCCAAATGAATCAAACACCTAAGTATGAGAGCTAAGCCTATAAAACTCTTAAAGAAAAACATTTAGGCGATTTTTCATCACCTTAGATTTAGCAATAATTTACTAGCTATGATACCAAAAGCACAAAACAACAAAATAGAAAACATGAATACATTAGACTTTATCAATTTTTTAAAAAAATATGCAACAAATAGTGTAAAGAGTGAAAAGACACGATTGTCTTTGGGATAAAATATTTGAAAATTATATCTCTCAAAAAGGTTTAGTATCTAAAATATATAAGAATCCTTACAACTCTACAACCCAATTAAACAACCCAATTAAAAGTGGGCAAGTGAATTTAATAGACATTTCCACAAAGTGTGGATACGTGCTATGCAAAGTGAAAGAAGCCAGATGCAAAGGCCACATATTGTATAATTTCATTTATATAAAATATTCAGGATAGGCAAATTCAAGAGATAGAAAGCAGATTGGTAGTAGCCAGGGACTAAGTGGGTGTTGGGGAGTGACCACTTAATATATATGGATTTCTGTTAGGGGTGATGAAAAAGCTCTGTAACTATATAGTAGTCAGAGTTGCAGTACATTGTGATGGTCTCAATGCTATTGAATAGTACACTTTTCTGATTGGGGTAAATTTTATATTATGTATATTTCACCACGATATAAAAAGTGGACAGAGTCAATACAGTTGTCAGGTCTGTAGGAAATGGAAATGAGAGAAATCAAGATGAGTGCAGTGGCGCGATCTCGGCTCACTGCAACCTCCGCCTCCCAGGTTGAAGCTGTTCTCCTGCCTCAGCCTCCCGAGTAGCTGGGACTACAGGTGTGTGCCACCATGCCTGGCTAATTTTTGTGTTTTTAGTAGAGATGGTGTTTCGCCATGTTGGCCAGGCTGGTCTCGACCTCCTGACTTCAGGTGATCCAACCTCCTCGGCCTCCCAAAGTGTTGGGATTACAGGCATGAGCCACCACGCTCAGCTGATGTAAACATATTTCAAAACATCATGTTGTGCACCATAAACACATAAAATTTTGTTTGTCAATTTAAAAAGTTGATGCCAAGATTTCAATTTGAAAACAATAAGTAATGGTCAAATTAATGAATTGGGCACATCTTTGCAGAAAGAAAGGAATATGAGTTTGAATTTGAAATTCACTTCAATTAGGCTGAGACTTTCCTAAAACATAAAGATGAAAAGTATCAGTGGGAAATACAGGTTTACAGCTGAGAAGGCAAATCTGGACTAAAGATACAGTTTAGTAAATGATAAATGGTGTTGAAGGTATGAGAGTAGATGAGATCACCAAGGGATTATAGGGTCCTATGAACTTCATCATTTAAGTCTTAGAGGAGAAGAAATGACAAAAATGCCAAAACTATTTGGGCAAAATAGACTAAGGTAAAAGGATAACCAGGAACTTAAGATTTATTTCAAGGAAACGCAGTGATTTAATGAAAGAGAGAGTAGTCAAAAGTATTGACTGCTGAATATATCTCAAAAATGAAATAACAAGATGTTGCAGTGGTGTGAGTCTGTAGTCCCAGCTACTCAGGAGGCTGAGGTGGGAGGATTACTTGGGCTCAGTAGTTCAAGGCCAGCCTGGCAACATGAGAAGACCCGGTGTCCCAAAAAAAAAAAAAAAAACCATATAGATATATGGACTAAGACCTGAGTCATGCAATTTGGATTTATCGATATGAACTCAATCTTAATCTACTTTTCAAATAAAGCAAGGTTAGAAATCTGACTGAAACGGTGTGAAGAATGTGTTGAGTTGGGGCAGAAAATGGAGAACAGTCGTAACATAAAATTCAATTGAGAATGTTGTCTGAAATATAATGGAGAATATTAAGTACATTTTTTAAAAAGGAGCATACCTTCATTGAGGTAAATTGTCATAAACTTAATACTTCTTAGATGCTGGGAAGTGAATGCAGAAGAATTGTGTAAAATATATTAAAAGGATTAAATCAATATCAGAGTAGTCTTATGAATTTACTATTTCTGAGACGCAAATCTATTCTTCTGAGAATATATAATATTTCATAATTATGTAAAAGCTAGCATAGGTATCTCTCATTATATTAGATTAGAATGATCTCATTTTGTGAAGGAAAAAATTATAAATCTGTTAAATATCCACTTTTGTTGCTCCTTAGAATGAATCATTGGCATTAATACATCAACATGTACTTACATGCATTCTATAGAATTCAGGAGCTATATTCATTGACTTTCTAATCAAATCACTTCGTGTTTAAAAACATCATCCAAAACCCTTCCATTGAAATCCAGAAAGTAGCAATGCATATAAGCCTATTACTGCTGGTATATTTGATGAGTATTTTGCTTTTTGGGTGTTAAACTTGGAATTTTTATGCTAAACATGATCTTCCTTGTATTCAAGGTATTTGCGAAGAGAAGGAAAATAACATAAAAATAACAAAAAGGAAATGACTAGTTTTCTTAAGATATAGTTTATGTACATAATTTAAAATAAAAACACAATCATAAGTTTAATTTCACAGATAATGTGACACCATCTGTGAGAAATAGAAGAGGATGCTTAGCATACATTATTTACTTCCACGAGGGTTGCATTTCCTAGTGTGATCTGATATATTTGACTCAGCAAAATGTTTAAAACACACTTTATAAATATTTAAACATTAGAACTACTGAATTAAAAATTCTACATCAGATGATATAATATTTTACTACCAGGTGAAATTAAAGAATAACTAGTTTTCAAACTCTCCAAATTATGTAGAATTAGTGTACATATTTTTTCAAGATAAAGTATTGTAAACAAATAAATAACATCTGGCATTTAAAAAGTATTGCAGCTTCTTGAGTTGCTGGTACAGAGCACAGGCTATAAGAAGTATTGGCTAAGAACATAAATTTTAATGTCAGAGTCATGGCTGTATACACTAAATGATATTGAGCAAATAATATCTCCCCTTAAATCTCATTTCTTATCTGTAAAGCGGGTCAATAACAGTAGTACCTACTTTATAGCTTTCCGTTGAGTATAATTTATCTATGACATTATCCTTGATTTGTTTTTCAATTAGTCCACAGGTATTTATTGAGAACATACTACAGTCTCACAATTCATTATTTAAAGTCTTTGGGACTGGGCGCCGTGGCTCACACCTGTAATCCCAGCACTTTGGGAGGCCAACGCGGGTGGATCACTTGAGGTCAGGAGTTCCAGATCAGCCTGGCCAGCACGGTGAATCACCATCTCTACTAAAAATACAAAAATTAGCAAGGCACGGTGGTGGGTGCCTATAATCCCAGCTACTTGGGAGGCTGAGGCAGGAAAATTGCTTGAACCAGGGAGGTGGAGGTTGTAGTGAGCCAAGATTGCACCACTGCACTCCAGCCTGGGTGATAGAGTGAGACTCAGTCTTAAATAAATAAATAAATAAATAAATAAATAAATAAATAAAGTCTTTGGAACTGAATTTATCTTGAAATTCAGAATTATTTTAGGTATATTTGCATATATCTTACATTATCTGGCACACCCTGTAGTTACCTTTTATTTTTAAAATTTATATTCCTACAGTGAAACACATGAATTTTTACATTGAGAGGGATAAGTAAAGACTGGAAATAGCCAGATATTGGTTTAGGTCAAATTTGGCTATCAAATGAATAACAACAATTACTCTTTGGTTTTCACAACATTTGGGGTTTTGAATTGCAGCTAAAGTGGAATAGACACTAAATATTAGCACATTACTTATATTGCACCATACTCATTGTTGAGGGAGAAACTTTGAGTAATTTACATTATCTTTAGTAATACTCACAAATATCATATAGGAATAATAATAGAATAATATTGTCAAGGCTTTCCTGAGCATCAAACTCTGTTTAAAGCATTCTGCAAACATTAATTCAGGAAAGATAAGGAAACTGAGGCAGGTTATAATAATTCCTCTCGGACTTCTCTATTAACTTCACTATTTTAAATTAATTACTTCTACTTTTGGAATATTCCTATCCCTGAAAGTGAAGGATTTTTTACTACAGTTATTTTGCCTAAAATATTTCACTTTTTCCTCCATAGCTGGTATGATTCATAAAAACTTACAAGCAGGACAAGATTAAGTTATCACTTGGATCTCTGTCAGGCCCCACACTTTCCATTGCATCCATCTCACCCAACAATCAAACCCTGCTATTAGTTTTTTCTGAAGTGTTTTTGCCCTTTTAAAAAAAATCTTTTACCTTTACATATGACACAAGGATTGATGTAGAAGAATCTAAAGGTAAAGACAATAAATTTGAAACAACAGTGGAAGACTATAATAATGCAAATATAAACTATAATTATAGAAGGAACATTGTAGAGCAAAGTAATTGAAAGACTGCTAAATAGTTAAGTTTGAAATTTAAAAGAGAAAATAGTAATGACTAAAGTATCCAAGCTTGAATAACTGGAAATAACCAGGATACAATAATATTACTTACTATGACATAGTAGGTTCATTCAGGCATACCTATCTAAAATTATAGCTTTATTTCTGGCAACAGTCCAACCTAAACTTAATGGCACAGACATGTGAAAATACTGGAAGTTTCCAGAATATGCCTTATCACATCTCTTAGAACTTATCAGATACCTCAAAAGACTGCTAAAGTATCTTTCACTTCTTGGTCCACGACTCATATATTCATACATTTTACAATGTTTACTGAATGCCCATCACATGGTGGGTACTTTGCTAGATATTAGTAATACAATATGAAGTAATAACAAATTCTTTGTTTGAATTAATTATTCCCAAATTATATAGTTACAAGTGGAGGCAAATTCTATGATAAAGCAACATGGGGCATTGGGAGCTTACAACAGAGAAAGTGACTTCTCTCTATAAGAGATGATTAAGAAAATATCTGAAAGACAAATTTAAGTTAACTAGTAGGTGTGGGGTAATAGGAGGTATCTTCTAGCTAGAGGTATCTTCTAGCCAGAAAGAGGAGCATATGAAAAGGAGAAAACTACCTTGGCCTACTAAAGAAAGGCCAGTATGGCTGAAGAACAGAGAAGAAAGGGCAAGAGTAACAATGTATGACTCAGCAGACCTGTTGATACCAGCCCAGGCAGAACTCTGTATACCAACTAACAAATTTTATTTTTTATCCAAAAGGCAATTGGATATATTTGAAAAATCAATGAATATACTATGTTAATAGAATAAAATGCAAAAAAAAAACACATGATCATCTCAATAGACACAGTAAAAGCCTTTGATAAATGCAACACTCTTCACGATAAAGACTATCAACTTATTAGGATTAAAAGGAATTTCATCAACCTGATAAAGGGCATCAACAACAATAAAATAAGAAAACCTACACGTACCATCATATTTAATAGTGAGAGAGAGAGTGCTTCTCCTCTGAGATCAGGAAAACAACAAGCATGACCACAATCACTTTTTCTATTCAACTTTATACTGGAGGTTCTCTCAAGGTAAGAAAGAAAGAAAATGAAACAGAAGGCATTTTGTTTATAAAGGAAGAAATAAAAAACCTCTATTAACAGGCAATATGATTTCGTATATAGAAAATCCTGCAGAGTCCACAAGGCCAACCATATTTCAAAATAATGAAGTATTTAGAAATAAATTTAACAGAACTGTAACAGTTAACTATAAAAGCCTATAAAACATTGTTGAAAGAGATTATGAAATGTTAAATAAACAAAGAGATATATTTACAGATTGGGAAAGTTAATGTTTGGGGGATTATGTAAATTTCGCACAAATTAATATATTGATTCAGCAAATTTTTAATCAAAATCCCAACTGATGTTTTTAAAAAAGTTATCAAGCTGATCTAAAATTTATATGAAAATTCGAAGAACTGAAAATAGCCAAAGCAATCTTGATAAAGAAATATAACATTAGATAAATTATACTATCAAATTTCAAAACTTACTGCAATGCAGTAATCAAATATGATACTGACATAAGTGTAAACATATATCAATGGCCTAGAATTGGAATCCCGAAAAAATCCTTAAATTTATGGTCAATTTATTTTCTCAAAGGTGCTTAAACTGTTCAGTAGGTAAGGATACATTTTTCAATGAATTATTCTGGAACAGTTAGGTATCCTCATGCAAAAAGATTAAATCAGAACCCTATCTTATACCGCTTACAAAAAGTAACTTGAGTGGATTATTGTGCAGAAAAGAGTTAACATAGCAGGCCTGAGAATACTATCATTAGAAAGGCATGCTTGCTAAATGGGCCCTTGGCTAATGCCTGAGAATGAATTTCAGGAGTATTCTCACCATTCCTTAAATGATAGGCATGGCTCAATGTGCCTAAGTGGTTTGTATGAAAAATATGATTTATTCTGAATACTTGTCTTCCTTCTGATAGTCTGGAGTTTTCATAGATGCTAAGGACAGTTTACATTATAATACCTGCCCCCAGGAAAAACCATAGGCCATAAATCTGTAATGATCTTTCCTAATACGCAACATCTTACATGTGTTGTGACAATTAGATACTAGAGGACTTAAATGCCTCCTCTGTGATTCTACGATTACTCTTGGAAGCTTGTAACTGCTTTTTCTGAACTTCAGCGCCATGTATCTTTTCCCTTTATGGGTATTTATTTGTGTCCTTTTACTGTAACAAATCTTACTTGAGTGTATGACTTTATGTTGAGTCCTGTGAGTCCACCTAGCAAACCACCAAACTTGGTAGTGGTCTTAGGGAACCCCAACACAATTATAAACCTAAATTTAAGAGTTACAAGAAAACATAGGAGCAGCAAATCTTCATAATCTTAAATTAGGCAAACATTTCTCACATGTGACACCAAATCACATGGAATTTTTAAAAATTGATATTTGAACTTCATCGAAATTATTATTTTTTCTTTTAAAGTCACATTTTAAAAATACACAAATGAGCTACAAAATGGGCTGAGAAAATACTTGCATCAGATATCTGATAAAACATTCTATCATGAATATATATATGTAAGTATTTCTGTGTATATATAACTACATATATATCCATATATATAACATAACATAATAAGACAAACCCAATAATTTTCACAAAGTACTTGAATAAATATATAATGAAATAAAATTTATCAATGACTTATAGGCACAAAAAATTGTCAATTCAACATCATTAATTATTAAAAATTGAATCCACAATGAAATATCATGTCAAACCCTCTAGAATGACTATAATCCAAAAGACATACAGAAACAAGCATTGGTGAGGATTTAAAGAAACTAGAAACAGCATACTTTGCTATTTGCCATGTAAAATAGTAGAAATACTTTGGAAAGTGTTTGGCAGTTCCTGATATGTTGAATATAAATTAACCATATGACCAATAAGAAAGAAAATGTATTTCCATACAAACACCTGTACAAAGATGTTCATAGCAGCATTATTCATAACACGCAAGATGCAGAAGAAAAAAATGACCATCAGCTAGTGAATTAATACAATGGAATACTGTTCAGCATTGAAGAAGAACAAACCGTTAATACATCCTACTATACAGGACCTCAAATCATTACCCTCAGTGAAAGAACACAGGCAATATAGGATCACATATCGCATGACTAATTTATATGATTTGTCTAAAGACAAATCTGTAGAGATAGAAAATACATTTGCACTTGCCTAAGCTGGCAATGGGAGAAGAGTGACGGCGAGTGAGGCCCAGGTTTCTTTTTACAGTAATAGAAATATTCTTAAATTGTCCTGATAGTTGTACAACTGTGTAAACTTTCTAAAAATTGAATAATTGAATCTTTAAAATTACTGAATTTAATATATGGAATTATAACTCAATAAAGCTGTTAAAATTGAGCCATTTGTCATAGTTTAGTAGTGTAATTTTTGTAAATTTATGTTATGTGCTTGAGAAGGAAATTGTTGATTACATTAATGGTGTTCAATCACATACTATGGCAGCAGATGTGGCCTGTTGCTTTATACTTCTATCAAATTTTGCTTTATTTTAAGGCTATTTTATATAATGTAATTAAAGTTTCAAAATTCCTTCCTTGTGAATTAAACTTTTCATAAATATACCTAATAATGAGTTTCATCATAAATCCTATGTTGCTTAAAAAATGTATAGGTATACCAGATTTAATTAAGAAAGTGTTTAACTTTTGGCGTTTTTCATGTCCCCATTTTTAGCAGTGCTTTATGGCCCAGAATATAGTCTATTATAGTAAGTTCCATGTGCACTTGAAAAGATTGTGCATTTTGTTTTTGATTGATGGGTATTCAACAAATGTCAATTAGGTAAAGTTGGTTGATTTTATACTTTTCCCTCTATTGTTTAGTCATTTTCTGTATACTTATTCTATTCATTATTGAAAGAGGAGTACTGAAACATCAGAGAATAATTGTGAGTTTGGCTACTTTTCATTCAAATTCTATCAGTTTTTACTTTATAATTTTAAGTAGCAAGAATATTTATTTATGTCCATTATGATTATGACAGAATATTTATCACTTGTGATATTATTTGCTCCAAAATCTACTTTGTCTGACATAGGTATAGACCCTTCTGTTTTACATTGATTAGTAATAGCATGCTATATCTTTTTCCTTCCTTTAACTTTTAACCTATTTGTGTCTTTACATATAAAGTCTTTCCTATAGGCAGCATATAGTTTTATCCTAGGTTATTATCAAATAATATTTTCCTTTTAATTGGAGATATTTAACAACATACATTAGTGAAATTATTGATATATTTGGGTTTAAGTCTATCACCTTGCTTTGTTTCTATTTGTTTCACCTGTTCTTTGTTCTTTTCTTCCTCTTCCTCTTCCTCTTGTTCTGCCTTCTTTTTTAATCGATAAACTTCATAGTTTAGAGTAGTTTCAGGTTCACAACAAAACACAATGGCAAGTACAGAAAGTCTCATTACTTCCTGTCCCACCCACACACAAACAACTTCCTTTCTATTGACAATCTGTACCACATTGGTACATTTGTTGCAACTGATTGACCTGAATCTAGCTTGACATATCATTAGTAGCCAAAGTTCATAGTCTACATGAGGGTGTACTACATTCTATGAGTTTTACCAAATGTATAATGACATGTGTTTACAATTGTAGTATCATGAAGAATAGTTTCAATGCCCTAAAATCCCTCTGTGCTCTGCCTGTTCTTTCTTCCTTTCCCCCAATTCTTGGCAACAACAGATCTTTTTGCTGTTTCCATCGTTTTGCCTTTTCCAAAATGTTATAGAGTTGGAATCATACAGTTGGTAGCCTTTTTAGATTGGCTTCCTTCACTTAGTAATTGGCATTTGAATTTCTTCATGTCTTTTCATGACACGATAGCTCATTTCTTTTTTCCCACTGTATAATATTCCATTGTCTGGATGAATCACAAGTTATTTATACAATCATCTGCTGAAAGACATCTTGGTTGCTTCCAAGTTTTGGCAATTTTGAATAAAGATGCTGTAAATGTCTGTGTGCGGGTTTTGTTTGGATATAAGTTTTCAATTCATTTGAATAAATACCAAGGAGTGTGATTGCTGTATTATATGGTAAGATATGTTTAGTTTTGTAAGAAACTACAAAACTGTAATGGTAAAGTGGCTGTATCTTTTTGGATTTCCACAAACAATGAACTAGAATTCCTGTTGCTCCACATTCTCACCAGCATTTGGTGTGGCCAGTGTTTTGGATTCTAGCCATTCTAATAGGTCTAACATGTTTTTAATATTAGTGGGATTAGTCATTAGTATTCTAGCCATTCTAATAGGTCGAATGCCTTTTCTGCATCTATTATTATGATCATGTGATTTTTCTTTTTTAGCTTGTTAATATTATGAGTTACAATTACTGCATTTCAAATACCAAACCAGCATTTCATACATGGAATAAGCTCCATTTGGTCATGGTGTATCTCATTGTCATTTAATTTGGAATTCCTAATGACATATGATGCTGGACACCCTTTAATATGCTTACTTGCCATCCATATATGTTCTTTGGAAAGGTGTCTCTTCAAGTGTTTTTTAATTAGATTGTGCTTTTTTTTGTTTGTTTTTTGAGATGGAGTTTCATTCTTTCACCCAGGCTGTAGTGAAGTGATGCCATCTCAGCTCACTGCAGCCTCCACCCCCAGGAGGTTCAAGTGATTCTCCTGCCTCAGCCTCCTGAGTAGCTGGATTAAAGTAACCTGCTACCACCCTTGGCTAATTGTTTGAATTTAGTAGAGATGGGGTTTTGTCATGTTGACCAGGCTGGTCTCAAACTCCTGACCTCAGGTGATCCAACCACTTTAGCCTCCCAAAGTGCTAGGTTTACAGATGTGAGTCACCACGTCTGGCCTAGATTGTGCATTTTATTATTGAGTTTTAACAGTTCTTTGTATATTTTTGATAACAGTTCTTTATCAAATAATTTTTTATAAATATTTCCTGTCTGTAATTGATTTTCTCATTCTCTTGACATCATCTTTTACAGATAAGTTTTAATTTTAATAAACCCTACTTTATCAATTATTTCTTTTAAGAATTGCATCTTTCGTGTCGTATCTAAAAGATCATTGCATACTCAAGGTCATTCAGGTTTTATTCTATGTTATCTTATAGAAATTTTGTATTTTGTGTTTTACACTTAGATCTATGAAGCATCTTGAATTAATATTTTGTGACAGGTCTGTATCTATGTCGATTTTTTGTGGATGTGCATATTCAGTTTCACAGCACCATTTGTTGAAAAGATATGTTTGCTCCATTACATCGTCTTTGCTCTTTTGTCAAAGATTGTTTGACTATATTTATGTGAATCTACTTCTGAGGTCTCTATTCTGTTCTATTCTTTGTTTATTCTTTCACCAACACAACACCGTCTTGATGTTGGTTAGCACCAGTGCTCCAACTTTCTTCTTCTTCTGTCTTTTGTTAGATATTGCAGGTCTTTTGCCTTTCTCTACAAACTTAGAATTCTAAATTAACTGATTCTAAAGTTATTTTATCAATATCCACAATAATTTTATTCCATTTTCATTGAATCTATAGATCAAGGTCAGAAGAACTGAAATCTTTATAATATTAAATCTTTCTATCCGTGTACTACTTCCCCAATTTATTTAGAAAATTTTTGATTTTTTAAAGAGATTTGTCTTTTTGCTTATATAGATCTTATAACTATTCTGTTATATTTATACGTAACTACTTGTGTTTTTCTTCTTGAGTGCTAATATAAATGGTGTTGTATTTTTTAAATTTGAAATTTTGACTATTTTTTTCTGGCATAAAAAAAGACAATCAATTTTTTATATTAACTTTGTATCCCGAATCTTGCTATAATAACATTAGTTCCAGAAGTTTCTTTAGTTTTTTATTTTTTGGAATTTCCTATATAGACAATCATGTTATCTACAAAAAAAAAAAAAAAAAGAAAGTTTTATTTCTTGCTGCCCAATCTGTATGACTTTTGTTTTATTTTCTTGTATTATTAATTCAAACTTCCTGTAGGATATTGAAAAGCAGTGGTAGATGAAACATTCTTTCCTTCTTCATCTCAGTTGGAGGTGGAAAGCTTTAAGTTTCTCACTATTAAGTTTGATGTTAGCCATAGTTTTTTTTTTTTTTTGAAGATATTTTTCATCAAGTTGAGGAAGTTCCCGTCTATTTCTAGTTTCCCAAGAGTTTTTAGTATAAATTAGTGTTAGATTTTGTCAAATGCCTTTTCTGCATCTATTATTATGATCATTGGTTTTACTTTTTTAGCCTTGTTAATGTATTGAGTTACAATGATTGCATTTCAAACACTGAACCAGCATTTCATAAATGAAATAAGTCCTTTTTAGTTATGACATAGAGTTCTTTTCATACATTGTTGGATTCAATTTGCTAATATTTTGTTGATAAATTTTACATGTATTGTCATGAGATATTAGGCTAGTTTTCTTTTCTTGTGATCTCTGTCTGATTCTGGTATTAAGGTAATCGTGGCCTCATTGACTGAATTAAGAAGTATTTTATTTCTTTCTATCCTCAGGAAAAGTCTGTAGAGAATTGATGTCATTTCTTCCATACATATTTGGCAGAATTTCCTAGCCAACTCATGGCGACTTCTGTTTGGAAGGTTATAATTTGCTGAATCAATTTCTTTCGTATATATAGGACTGTTTAGATTATTTCTTCTTGTGTGAGTTATGTCTCAGTGTGTCTTTCCAGAAATTGGTCAATTGTATATAGATTATCAAACTTGTGTGCATAGAATTTTTAAATAATATTCTTTTATTTTTATTTTAATGTCCATAGGATCCATAGCTATGCCTCCTCTTTCATTTCTGATATTCATAATTTGTGTCTTCTCTCTTTTTTCTTTGTTACTCTGCCTAAAACTTTTTAAATTTCTTGATCTTTCAAAGACCTGGCTTTAGGTTTTTCATTTCTCTACTGATATTACTTACAATTTTATTTATTTCTACTCTAATTTTAATTTCTTTTTTCTGCTTAGTTTGAATTTAATTTGCTTTATTTAATTTAGTAGAAGCAAAGATTATTCATTTTAGATCTTTGTTCTTTTCTAATACATTAATTCAGTGTTATAAATTATTTCCCAAGCACTTCCTTTTGCTGCATCTAACATATTTTGATACTTTGTATTTCTATTTTCATTTAATTAAAAATATTCTTAATTGTTCTTGAGATTTCTTCTTAGAATGATGTGTTATTTTAAAATGCATTATTTAATCTCCAAGTATTTGGAAATTTTGCAACTAACTTTGTTTATTTGTAGGTTAATTCCACTATGATCTAAGAGCAAGTGTAATTTCTGTTCTTTTAAATTTGTTAAGGTGTGTTTTATTACCCAGAATGTTGTCCATCATTGTGAGTATTCCATATGACCTTCAGTAGAGTGTGTAATCTGCTGTGTTGAATGAAATAGTTTATAGATGCAATTATATCCAATTGATTGATGATGCACTTGAGTTCAAACATGACTTTACTAATAATTTTCTGCCTGTTGAATCTGTTTATTTCTGACAAGAGTTGTTAAAGTTTCCAACCAAAGGTGGATTCATCTATTTTTTCTTTTAGGCCTATTAGTTTTTGCCCCACATATTTTGATGCTCTGTTGTGAGGTCCATACCACATTGAAAATTGTTGTCTTCTTATAATATTGATACTTTATTATTATGTACATCTGTAAATCTACATATGGCTGTATATGTATATTTTCTTGAGACAGAGTCTCACTCTGTCGTTCAAGCTGAAGTGCAGTGGCGTGATCTCAACTCGCTGCAACCTCCACCTTCCGAGTTCAAGTGATTCTCCTGCCTCAGCCACCTGAGTAGCTGGGATTGCAGGCGCCCACTATCACACCTGGCGAATTTTTGTATTTTTAGTAGAGATGGGGTTTCCCCATGCTGGGCAGCCTGGTCTCAAACTCCTGACCTCAGGTGATCCACCTGCCTCAGCCTCCCAAAGTGCTGGGATTATAGGCATGAGCCACCGCACCTGGCTATAAAATAGTTTCTTGTAGACAACATATAGTTAGGTCTTGTTTATTGATCTATTCAGATAATCCCTGTCTTTTAATTGTTGTATTTAGGCCATTGACATTTAAAGTAATCATTGAAATACTTAGATTCGTATCTACCACATTTGTGACTGTTTTCTGTGTTGCCTTTGTACTTTGTTCCTATTGTTGTCTTCCACACATTGTCTTGAATTTTAATTGAGATTTAATTGAGCATTGCATATGACTCTGTATTCCCTTCTTCCTAACATACATTAAACCATTTTTAAAAACTTATTTTAGTAAATTTGTCCTAGAATTTGCAATATACATTTACAACTTCACCAAGTTCAATTTCATATAATACTATCCCACATTAATGGGTAGTACAAATACCTTCTAATAAAATATTCCTAATTATCTCCTATTCCTTATACCATTGTTGTCATTCATTTCACTTATACATCGACTTACATGTAAATATACATAAATAAGCATATAAAATCAAATATATTGTTGCCAATATTATTTTGAAAAATGTTATCTGTTAGATTAAGAATAAAAAATATAAATTTTTATTTCATGTTCACTTATTCCACCTCTGATGCTTTTCCTTTCTTTGTGTAGATCTGAGTTTCTAACCTATGTATATTTTTTCTCTCTGAAAATCTTCTTTTAACATTTCTTGCAAGGCAGTTCTAATGGCATCAGACTCCTTCAACTTTTATTTGTCTGAGAAAGGTTTTATTTTTCCTTCACTTTTGAAGAATAGTTTCACAGGGTACAGGTTGGTGGCTTTTTTCTCTCAACATTTTAAATATTTTATTTCCCTTTCTCCTGGCTTACATGGTTTCTGAGAGGTCTGATGTAATTCTCTTTCGATCCTCTGTAGGTAAGTTGTTTTGTTTAACTGGCTTCCCTCAGTATAGTTTCTTTATCTTTAATATTCTGAAGTTTGAATTTGACATGCCTAAGTTTAGTTTCTTTGGCATTTACCCTGCTTTGTGTTTTCTAAGTTTCCTAGATCTGTGGTGTGGTGTCTGACGGTAATTTGGAGCAATTCTCAGCCATTATTGCGTCTGCTTTATTCTTTCTTCTTCTGGTCTTCCCATTATGCATGTATTACCACCTTTTGTATTTGTCCCACAATTCTAGATACTGTCTTCTGTTTCCCGCCCGAGATATTTTCGTTTTGTTTCGTTTTGATTTTAATTTTGGACGTTTCTATTGTTATTACTCAAATTCAGTGATCCTTTCCTCTGCATGTCCAGTCTATTAATGAGCCCATCAAAAATATTATTTATTTTTGTAAAGTGTTTTTGGTTTCTACCATTTCTTTTTATTTTTTCTTAGGATTTCCATCTGTCCTCTTTCATTATCCATCTGATTTGAATATTGTCTACTATTTTTTTTTTTCACTGAAGCCCTTAGCATATTAATCATAGAGGTAAAAATTTTCTGGTTTGATAATCCCAGCATTCCTGACATATCTGACTCTGGTTTTAATGTTTAGTCAGTCTCTTCAAACTGTGTTTTTTATAGTTTTTGGGGTTTTTTTGCCTTTATTATGCCTTGTAGTTTTGTTGAAAGCTGGACATGACATACCAAGTAAAAGGAACTGTAGTATATAGGCATTTAAAACTGTAGTGGTAAGGTACAGTGCAAAGGGGAGCATTCTATAATTGCATAATTAGGTCTCAGTCTTTTGGTGACTCTGTGCCCCCCGGCTATGAATGTCACCAATGCTTCTCAATTTTCTGCCCCCTTAAGTGGGACAGGATGACTAGAGGGGACTAGAGTTGGGTCCCTTACTCCATGTGGAAAGCTAGAGCTACCTGGAGTTGGGAATTCTCTTCCTTTAGATAGGTTAGGCTTTGTTAAAGCCCAGTAGGTTATGCTTTGCTAAAATAGTTTGTTTCAAGGACAGGCCTTGTTAACAAAAACAGAATGTTCCAACATATTCCAAATCCCCTCTCCCTGCCAGAAGCATGAGATTTTTCACCCATAGTTACTATCAGAGTGTTTGCATTCCTG
This sequence comes from Hylobates moloch, assembly GCF_009828535.3. Taxonomy (NCBI): domain Eukaryota; kingdom Metazoa; phylum Chordata; class Mammalia; order Primates; family Hylobatidae; genus Hylobates; species Hylobates moloch. Next base: position 38,144,445 of record NW_026652285.1, read on the forward strand.
CGGCTATAGCTTGGCCCGCCGCAAGATTTGTTTCCCCTGAGGTTTTTAACTGTCAGAATTTTAGACTCAAAGTCTGCAGCAATTCATCAGGTATGCCTATGACAAAACTGGGCACAGCATATGTTTCTCCTCCACTAAATTGTAAATCTCTGTATCACCCTGTCTGTCCTTCCAATTTTAAGGGCAACACTTTGCCCTGTGACCTCACTTCTCTGAAGGATCTAGAAAGAATTTCTGATTTTTCAGCTTGTTCAGGTTTCCACATATTGTTATGATAGAGTAATGACTTCTAAGCTTGTTACATGCTGGACTAAAACCAGATGTCTTGCCACTTTTTTATGTTTTGTGTTTTGTAATATGAGTATTTTAAATGTATGAGTATTTTCATCCATCTTTTGGTGTATTAACTCTCAGTTTTTGTTTTGCTGGTAATATATAGCTGCAATTTATTAGTTTGTATTTGAGTGATACTATGCCATTTCGTTAGAGTAGAAGATCCTCAAATTATTACACTTCCATTTCTTTAGTCCTGGCCTTTACCGATTGTTGTCAAATATTTTACATTTACATATGTTATAAATGCCACACTACATTGTTATTATTTTTATTGAAATACTCAATTGTCTTTTTTTAAATGGAGATAACATTTTATTTTATTTTATTTTATTTATTTATTTATTATTATTTTTTAAGGCGAAGTCTCCCTCTGTCATCCAGGATGGAGTGCAGAGGCTCAATCTTGGCTCACTGCAACCTCCGCCTCCTGAGTTCAAGCGATCCTCCCGCCTCAGCCTCCCAAGAAGCTGAGATTACAGGTGTGCACCACCATGCCTGGCTAACTTTTGTATTTTTAGTAGAGACAGGATTTCACCATGTTGGCCAGGCTGGTCTTGAACACCTGACCTCAGGTGATTAGCCTGCCTTGGCCTCCCAAAGTGCTGAGATTACAGGCATGGGCCACCATGACCAGCCAGCAATTGTCTTTTAAAAAGTTATTTAAGTATGGTTGTTCTTAAGTATCCATGAGGGATCAGGTCCAGGACACTCCGAGGAAACCAAAGTTCACAGATGCTTATATAAAAAGGTGTTGTATTTGTATATAATCTACACACATCTTCCTGTATACTTTATATTATCTCTTAGGTTACTTATAATACTGAATACAAAGTAAATGCTACGTAAATAGTTGTTATACTCTATTGTATAGGGAATAATGACAAGAAAAATGTAATGTGCATATGCCATTTTTAAAAGTATTTTTGATTCACAGGTAATTGAATCCATGATTGTGGAATCCACTGATACAGCAGGTTGGCTATATATAGAAATCTTGCATCTGATATGTATAGTTAACAATATAACTTCTTTTCATTTTTGTAGATCTATATTGATACCTGGTTTGATTTTCTTTTTCTTGAAGAAATTGTTTTAACATTTTGATTGATCTTCTGGGGATGAAATGAATGCTTTCAGCCATTCAATGTCTGAAAAACAAATCTTCGTTTTACCATAGAATTTAAAATATATTCATTTGGTATAGAATTCTAAGTTTACTATTTTTTCGGTACTTTTAGATATTTCTCCGCTGTATTCTTGCATGCTTTGTTTCTTGTGAGAAATCTGCTGTCATTCTAAAGTTTGATTCTCTCTAGATGTGTTTTCATTTTTCTTATTGCTTTTAATTTTTGTTTCTTTAGCATTGATTTTGACCAATATAGTTATAAGATTCTTTTGAGTAGCTTTCATCATCTTTCTTGGGCTTAAGTTTCACTGAACTTCTTGGAACTGTCAATTTCTTTTTATAATCACATTTGGGAAAATTTCAGCCATTATTTAAATATTTCCTGCCCCTCCCAATTTTGACAACTTCCATTACACACACTACAGCCTCCTGTTCACTGAAATCTCTCTCCCATGGCTCTCTGACAGAATTTTCATTTTTAAATAAAAATTACTATCTCTGTGCTTCATTTTAGATAGTGTTTTAGTGCTATGCCTTCAAGTTCACTAATCTTTTCTTCTGTAATATCTAATCTGTCATTCTGTCATTAATACTATCTACTGTATTTTGAATTTCATGCATTATAGTATTTAGTTTTAGAATGTTAATTTTCTTTTTTTCAAATATCTTCCATGTCTCTAATTATGTAGTTATCATCTGAAATTCAGTTTTAATTATTATGCATCCCTGTTTGATAATTCTGATACATTTGTCTAATATGTGTTTTAATATATTCAATATTCTTCATATTATTAATTACACGGAGTTTCTGCTTCTTGGAATGCCTGGCATTTTTTATTGGATGCAAATCCTCATTAATTTTGTCTTCTTGAGTTACAGTTATTTTTATATTGCTACAAGTAGTCTGCTGTTTAGTTTTGGGAAAGAGCTAGATTACTCAGAAATAGTTTGATTATTTTGGCTTTCTTTCAAAGCTTGTTAGGTCATGCCAAAATCTTGTTTAAAGTAGGACTAATTATTACGCACTTATGATGCAAGAACTTATGGGTATATCATCCAATGTTCCATGAGCAATGAGGTGTTCCAGTTTGGTAGGAAAAGTTACCCTTTCAGTCCTCTACGAGTGCCTGGTACTCTACAGTTATATCCTTTACATTATTTTTTCCTAATATATGAATAATTTCTTCACAGATGTGTTCTAATAAGTACTCTGCTGAATACTCAAAACAGACTCCGGGAAGATTGGTAAAATTCTCTCTCTGTGCAGCTCTCTGCTATTTTTTACTGTGTCTGTAAACTCTAACTACCTTGGTCTCTCTGAACTCTAGTATCCATCTTGTCACCCTAGATAGTCTCCTATGTTCTCTATCCCTGTGTTTGTCATGGAAACTCTTGGTAGACACTAAGGTGAGACAACAGTAGTGCTAAAATTGTTGGTTTCCATCTCTCAATGATCATTGTACTTCATTGTCTAATGTCTAATTCAAAGTCTCTGAAACATTGTTGCATATATTTTGACGTGTTCCTTTATTTTTCTATTTTTCTTTTTTTGTCCAGAAACAGAAATCTTCCAAATTTCAGGCTCTTGAAATATATTTATTGAAGGCTTTTAATCAATAAAGTCTATTTGTCTCCTTTTTTCTTCTTTCCCTGAACTTTTATTATTTGAATATTTTAATGACTTTATTTTAGGTCCACTGTTATCTTATTTACTCTAAATCTTTGTCATATTTTTTTAGTGGTTGTTCTAAGGAAGTGATGTTCAAGAGAAATGTAGTGTGATCCTGACAAATAATTCTAAGTTTCTGATATTCACATTAAAAATGGTAAAAATAAAGTGGTGAATTTAATTTTATTGATATATATTATGTAACAAATTTATACAAAATATTTTCAAATTCTTTCCATATACTTTCAATTATTTCAATCTATGTAAATTATTAAGACACTTTAAAATTTTCATACTAAGTCTTTGATATCTGGTGTGGATTTTATGCTTATAGTGCATCTCTATTTGAATGTTAAATTTTAATTGGAGATATTTGGCATAGTTGGTATTCATAAAATATACAGTTTAAAATGTAGATTAATATAACCAACTTTTAAAAACATATGTAATTATTTTTTAATAACTAAATTGAGCCTGGGTGTAGTGACTCACTCCTGTAATGCCAGCATTTGGGAGGCTGAGGCAGACACAGAAAGACAAACTTTGCATGTCCTCACTTATTTGTGGGTGTTAAAAGTAAAAACAATTAAATTCATGGAGATAGAAAGTAGGATACTTACCAGAGGCTGGGAAGGGTAATGGGGGAGTGGGAAGGGAGGGGAGATAGTTAGTGAGTACAAAAATATGTATAGTTGGCCAGGTGCGGTGGCTCACACCTGTAATCCCAGCACTTTGGGAGGCAAGGTGGGTGGATCACGAGGTCAGGAGTTCAAGATCAGCCTGGCCATGATGGTGAAACCCCTCCTCTACTAAAACTACAAAAATTAGCAGGGCATGGTGGCAGACACCTGTAATCCCAGCTACTTGGCAGGCTGAGGCAGGAGAATGGCTTGAACCTGGGTGTCAGAGGTTGCAGTGAGCTGAGATAATGCCACTACACTCCAGCCTGGGTGACAAAGTGAGACTCCATTAAAAACAAAAAAAAATTAGGAAGAATGAATAAGACCTAGTATTTGACAACACAACAAGGCGATTATAGTCAATAATAATTTAAATGTGCATTTAAAAATATCTAAAAGAGTATAACTGGATTGTTTGTAACACAAAGGATAAATGCTTAAGGGGATGGATGCCCATTTTCCATGATGTGATTATTGCTTTTTACATGCCTATATCAAAGTATCTAATGTAACCCATAAATATATACATCTATGATGTATCCATAAAATTTTAAAAATAAGTAAAAATAAAAATTAAAAAACTATGAAACTCTAAATTTATAATTGCCCATAGAGTGTTCTTTGATTTTTATAGATTATTCACCATATGCATATGTGTATAAAACACTGTAAATCACAACTAAAGTCATCTGCATGTTGATTTACATTAGAAAATGTGTAAAATTATCATTGATTTGTATTTTGAAAATGTTCCTTTTTAATATATATTTTATATCTGTCAATTTGAATAAAAAATACGCTTTTCCTTTCTTTGAGGTTCAAATTGAACTCAACTCACATTCAGTGTGATAGCTACAAGAAAATACACATTACATTGTCATGTTTTGCCTTTGATTATTAAATATTTGATAGACTTTGTAGTTTCAAGAAAATCGGCAATTAGAATTAAGAGTACAGTAAATAATTTTCTAGAAAACTCTTCTACGTTGAACCAGAAATAAGTGGCAAAGAAAACAAATTTATGAATTTAATATTTATTATCTTCTATTTCTTCTGCAAGTTCGATAAACTCTTAAGGATGCATAGCATCTATCATAGACTGCACAAGTCTCACAACTGTATACATGACAATTTAATAAGTTGGCCTTAGAAACCAAGTACAAATTTTTTCAATAAGTGTAATACATTAGAATGAAATAATGAAACATTAGTTTCCTGTTTTAACATTCTAATATTTATATTTTTGACCTAAGATAGCTGTCAAGACAAAAATTTAGTTCTTTCATGTCTAGTTTATATTCTTCTTTAACAAAAATAAAATATAACTCCACCACAAATTCAAATTTTTAGTTTGCAAAATCATGACAATTATTTGTGAATTATAAGTTTTGAATGCAAACTTTTCCTACAGATATTAATTGCACATTCTCTATTGCATTACCCAAATCAACTCAAGCTAAAGAAAGTCCTTATAATTTTTCCTTTTGGAATCTCCTAGAGAAATTTCTCACATACTTTCAATCTCTTCTGGTTTAACTTTTCATTTGCACTAACTTATTTTGCATTTGCATTTTTGGTCCTGTACCAGTACTATGATTTTCTTCTAAATTTTAAAATTTGTTCATACATCTTTAAAGCTGACAGAATAATTTGATCATATTATAAATAATATAATAATTATGTAAGTTTAAAAGGTAATTATAATTTGCAATGATATTGTTATAACTCATGCTGTCTTCATGAATATTTATATAAAGCCTTTACAATGATACATTGGTGCATATAAAATAAAAGCAATTTAAATAATCAACTTTTAACTGGAACTATAATGATGATATGTTTATATGTAATACTAGAAATGATAAATATGCCCAACATGCACACTCCAATTAAATATTATTTTTCATGATGCAACAGATTTGTGTTTAATAGAAATTATTTTACATGGATTTATTTTATACATTTAAAATAAAATAAAAATTAAATAACATTAAGAGTTTAGCTCCTGAGTTACACTCATCATACTTCTTTTTTTAACTTTTATTTTAGGTCTGAGGGTACATGTGAAGGTTTGTTATACAGGTTACCTCATGTCACAAGGATTTGTTGTAGAAATCATTTTACCAACCAGCTATTAAGCACAGTAGCTAATAGTTATTTTTTCTGCTCCTCTCCCTCCTCTGCCCTCAAGCAGACCCCAGTGTCTGTTGTTACCTTCTTTCTCTTCATAAGTTCTCATCATTTAGCTCCCACTTATAAGTGAGAGCATGCAGTGAGAGCATGCAGTATTTGTCTTTCTGTTCCCGTATTAGTTTGCTAAGGATAATAGCCTCCAGCTCCACCCATGTTCCTACAGAAGACATAATATTGTTCTTTTTCATGGCCGCATAGTATCATTTATCACTTTTCAAGTGCTCAGTAGTCAAATGCATATAATGGCTTACTTATTGGAAAGTGTGGTTCTGGATATTAACATATATACCACTTACGTATCACAATCCACCTTCAAATAATGCTGTGCCACTTCACATCAAACTTCAAACATCACTTCACTGTCTCCCTCTCAATTTTTAAGCTATTACTTTTATGTATTTATTCTACATGCTGATATACTATAAACCCCTAATACATTTTTATTGTTTTTCCATAAACAATAAATTACATTTTAAAGAGATTTTTAAATGAGCAAAATATATTTTATGTTTACCCACATAGTGACCATGTCTGGGTTGTGTTCATTCTTTTGTATGAAGCGAAATTTCCTTCTAGTATCATTTTTCTTTGATCTGAATAACTTCCTTTAATATTTCTTGTTTCTATGGCTCACGCTTGTAATCCCAGCACTTTGGGAGGCTGAGGCGGGCGGATCATGAGGTCAGGAGATCGAGACCACGGTGAAACCCCGCCTCTACTAAAAATACAAAAAAATTAGCCGGGCGTGGTGGCGGGCGCCTGTAGTCCCAGCTACTCGGAGAGGCTGAGGCAGGAGAATGGCGTGAACCCGGGAGGCGGAGCTTGCAGTGAGCCGAGATTGCGCCACTGCACCCCAGCCTGGGCGACAGAGCCAGACTCCGACTCAAAAAAAAAAAAAAAAAAAAAAAAATTTCTTGTTTCTAATTTTCTAATAAATTCTTAACTTTTCTCTCACTTAAAAAAATTTAAAGAGCCTTATTGAGATAGAATTTACATACCATAAAATTTGCCCATTTTCCATGTCTAATTCAATGATTTTTAGTATGTTTACTGAGTTGTAAAAGCATCACCTCAGTGTTGATAGGGACAGGAGGCAGAGACATTTTAAGCAGAAAAGGGCAGGTCCTTGGCAAATCCCCACCCTCAAGCTGAAAAGCCTGAGACCATGGCCCAAAGTGAGAACTTATATCCCTGTTTTCCTGCAAATGCTGCTTTTTCCAAAACCACCCTGGCCCGCCCCGCCCCGCCCCCCATCCCGTATCCATAAAATCTCCAGGTTCCACGTGCAGAGCAGTAGAGAAGCGGAGCAGGAGAGAAGAGAAGCATCTGAACGTGGAGAGAAAAAGCAGCTGGATGCCAGGACAACTGTGGCTGGATGTCCAAGAGAAGCGGTTTGCCGTTTCTTCGGAGAAGAATCCGGCTAGAGATGGAGGGACTTCAGGAGAAGATTACCTACACCTCCTCCATCCTCTGTTCCACTCCTCTTCCTGCTGAGAGCCACTTTCACTGGCAATAAACTCCCCTGCACTTACCATCCTTCAGTTTGTTCGTGCAACCTCATTTCTCCTGGATGCCAGACAAGAGCTTGGAGCAAGTGCAGATACAAAAGGGCCCACTGGACTGTTAACACTTGAGCCGTCTGTGGACAGCAGAACTGAAAGAGCACTGTAACATGCCCACTGGGGCTTCGGGAGTTGCAGGCATCCCCACAGATGCTGCCACAGGGCCTGCACAGAATTTACTCCGGCCGGCGCCCGGAAATACTTGTCCGGATTCCTGCACCCGCTCGCCTGTGCACTCCCTCCTGTGAGGGGTGGAGCACAGCAAGTCCCAGTGAATAGAGTTCCCTCCTGCTGGTGCCAAAGTGGCCAGCTGGTTCCACTGCTCGTGTACTCCAGTTCCCGCCTCGTTCACTCACGTGCTCCCTCCTATGAGGAGTTGAAAGCAGTGGGCTGAGTAAACGGGGCACCCCTGTCATCAGTCTTGAGAAGGAGTCAGGGAAATACCCCGCTTCAGTGGGATCTGAAAACATTTTCGTCAACCCAAAATGAAATCTCATGCCCACCAGAAGCCACTGTGTATTCTTTCCTTCCCACCCTAGTGACTCCTAATCTAGTTTCTGTCACTATAATTTCATCTAATTTGGACATTTTACATGAATATAATGAGTATTTTTTTTTCAATCTGGCTTCTTTCGCTTAACATAATATATATATATTTTTAATCTGGCTTCTTTCGCCTAACATAATGTTTTTGAGATTTATCTATATTGTAGCATGTATTATTTCCTTATTGGTTTTTATTGCCAAATGCATTTAATTGTAGGATGTAACAAATTTTGTTTATCCATTCCTCAATTGTTGAACATTTGGGTTATTTGTCAGGCATCCCCATAGAAACAAAACAAAGAAGATATTTGTTCTGCATGACTCTCTCTCTCTCTCTCTCTCTCTCTGTGTGTGTGTGTATATGTGTGTATAAGGAGACAGAAAAATTTTAAAAATTTTGGAGGCTGAGAAGTCCCAAGATCTGCAGTTCAAAGTTCTGAGAACCAGCAGAGATAATGGTCTAAGTTCGGGTCCAAGTCTGAAGGCAGGGGGAAAACAATATTCCAGCTCAAGACCATCAGGCAGAGAGTCTTTTGCTCAGCTTTGCGTTCTTTTCAGGCCTTTAATAAAGGCCTGAATGAGGCCCACCCACACTGGGGAGGGTAATCTACTTTACTCATTATAACAATTCAAATGTTAATCTCATTCAGAACTGCCCACACAGGCTCACTGTAAATAACGTTTAAACACATATTTTGATACCTTGTAACCCAGTCAAGGTGCCACAGAAAGTAACCATCATAAAACCTGCCTTTGTCAACCTGACATCCATATGCATCACCTTATACCATAGTGAATAACCAGATAAGATAATAACAAGTTATAAGAACCATAACTACTCTTAACATGTTGCATCCATCCTGCATGCAGCAAAAGTGAATTAACCCCTTCCCTAGAAGAGGAGGTACAGTCCTTGAGTGATGTTTACTATTCTTGATATCTTATAAAGTAAATACTATGATGGAAAATCAATACTACTTAAATACTATGATACAAAGTCAATACATCTTATGTTACATCATAAGGGAATAAGAAAAGAAAATAATATTATATATACATATAATATTATATAAACATATGTGTGTGTATATATAATATATATGTACAGGACAATAACAAAATGAGGAGAAATACTCATGATAATTAATTTTTTGTTTCTGTTACTGACCATGTGGTCATAGTTGCTATTTGTAACTGGCTTCTTTTACTCTCCATTCTGTATTCCTTTGGCCTTCAGCAAATGCCTCAGCTGGTGGTAGTTTTTTACCTGGTGGGGTGACCCAAATCTTTATTTGTGAAGAGTCTGAGCAATTAGTAACTCAGACTGAATTGAGTTGTAGTCTTCCATTGACTTTAATCATAGGGCATGGTAAGAAGAGGTAACCTACCATGATGACATGTATTTCAGACATACTCTTTCTTACCTCTATGGTAGAGTAGTAGTTCGATTTCCCCTTGGTAATCAGAATCAACTCCAGCCAACATAGTAATAATACCTTTAATTGCCTGTTAATTCAGAAACATGAGGAATCCAAAGTAGCTTGGCAGCGGTCTTAACATCCAATTTAATGAAATCATTGTTGCGACTCCTGGTGGAAGTGTTTCTCCTTTGAAAGTAAAACCTCTAGGCCAGCAAAGTATAAGATTTTGCAGGCCGGGCTCGGTGGCTCACGCCTGTAATCCCAGCACTTTGAGAGACCGAGGTGGGCAGATCACGAGGTCAAGAGATTGAGACCGTCCTAGCTAACACGGTGAAACCCCATCTCTACTAAAAATACAAAAAATTAGCCAGTCATGGTGGTGGGCACCTGTAGTCCCCACTACTCGGGAGGCTGAGGCAGGAGAATGGTATGAGCCTGGGAGGTGGAGCTTGCAGTAAGCGGAGATTGCACCACTGTACTCCAGCCTGGGCAACAGAGCGAGACTCCATCTCAAAAAAAAAAAAAAAAGATTGTGCAAACAGGAAGAAAAAATTGGCTAGTGGGTCACTAGAGGGAATTGTAATTGGTCTCACTCCTATTTCTACCCCTTGATTCTTAGCCCCACAAATCCTGGTTATAGGAGAAACAAGACCAAGTGTTGGATGCTGATTCATTATCCCATACCCTTATCCATTATCCCATACTCTTAATATCCATTCCTACACACGTTCCCTGGACTTCTGCCAGTATATATCAGAAAACTCAAGTAGTTATATTTTTGGAGTGTAGAGTATGCACCTCCTCATGGGTCATACTATGTATTTTAACTTTTGAATCCTGCTGAAACTTGAGCCTAGTTACAGGCTTACAATCAAAGAGGGGTAGTCTGGGTGGTACCTGAGCACAATCAGCATTGTCTTGCATTACAGTTGCCTCTTAGGAGGACAATATAGTGTCCCCATGCAATGCAGGGCTAATCCTTTCAGCTGCAAGTAGAAAGGGGTTAGAGAAGCTGCTACTACTGGGGATGAGGAGGCTACATTTACTAGGAGTTGGGAAGCTTCTTCCACTAGCAAAGAAGACATCAGAATTTAGGGTCTCAATGTCCCCAGCCTTAACAGGATTTTCCCACATGTCCACATTTCAATTTACAAGATCCTATTCTTTTCTAATCAATGCCCTCACTTTAACAATAAATACCCTTTGAAGCTAGAAGTTAAACATTCATTGTAATTCATCTGATACATACTGAGATTCTGTGTTCGATTTTAAGCATTCTCAGCTGTGCAGCTATAGAAACTAAAAGTGTCCTTCAGGCCACACACAGAAGCTGTTTGGTCATTTATATGGTTTGGCTGTGTCCCCACCCAAATCTCAAATTTTAGCTCCCATAATTCCCACATGTCATGGGAGGGACCCAGTGGGAGTTAACTGGATCATGGGGGCAGGTCTTTCCTGTGCTGTTCTCATGATAGTGAATAAGTCTCACAAGATCTAATAGTTTTATAAAGGGGAATTGCCCTGCACCTGCTCTCTCTCTTGCCTGGTGTCATGTAAGAAATGACATTGCTCCTCCTCACTTTTTGCCATGATTGTGATGCCTCCCCAGCCATGTCTACTGTGAGTCTATTAAACTAATTTTTCTTTATAAATTATCCAGTCATGGGTATGTCTTTATTAGCAGTGTGAAAACAGACTGTGAAAACAGACTAATACAGTACATTGGTACGAATAAAGTGAGGTGCTGCTGTAAAGATATCTGAAAATGTGCAAGTGACTTTGGAAATGGGAAACAGGAAGATGTTGGAAGAGTTTGAAGGGATCAGTAGAAGATAGAAAAAGGTGAGAAAGTTTGGAACTTCCTAGAGACTTGTAGGGCTCAGAAGATAGGAAGATGTGAGAAAGTGTGAAACTTCCTAGACACTTGTTGAATGGCTTTCACCAAAATGGTAACAGTGATATAGACAACAAGGTCCAGGCTAAGGTGGACTTGGATGATGAGGAACTTGTTGGGAACTGAAATAAAAGTCACTCTTGCTATGCAAAGAGACTGGCAGCATTTTGCCTCTGCCCTGTGGAACTTTAAACTTGAGAGAGATTATTTAGAGTATCTGGTGGAAGGAATTTCAAAGCAGCAAACTGTTCCAGAGGAATCAGAACATAAAAATTTGGAAAATTTGCAGCCTAATGATGCAATAGAAAAGAAAAACTCATTCTCTGAGAAGAAATTCAAACCTGCTGCAGAAATTTGGATGACTAATGAGGGGCCCAATGTTAATCACCAAGACATGGTGAAAATGTCTCCAGGGCATATCAGAGATCTTTGTGGCAGCCCCTCTTATCACAGGCCTGAGGGCCTAGGAAGAAAAAATGGTTTCATGGGCTGAGCCCAGGGTCCCCTGCTCTATGGAGCCTCTGAACATGGTGCCCTGAATCCTACCTTTTTCAGCTCCAGCGACAACTACAAAGGGCCAATGTATAGCTTAGGCAATTGCTTCAGAGGGTGCAAGCCCCATGTGGTGTTGGGCCTGTGGGTGCACAGAAGTCAAGAATTGATGTTTGGGAACCTCCACCTGGATTTTAAAAGGTGTATGGAAATGCCTGGATGTCTAGGTAGAAGTTTACTGTGGGGGCAGAGCCCTCATGGAGAACCTCTGCTCAGGCAGCATGGAAGGGAAATGTGGGGTTGGAGCCCCACACAGAGTCCCCACTGGGGCACTCCCTAGTGGAGCTGCGAGAAGAGGGCCACTGTCCTCCAGATCCCAGAATGGTAGATTCACCAGCAGCCTGAAACATGCACCTGGAAAAGCCACAAACACTCAATGGCAGCCTGTGAAAGCAGCCAGAAGGAGAGAAGTACCCTGCAAAGCCATAGGGGCAGAGCTGACCAATGCAGTGGGAGCCAATCTCTTGCATCAGCATGACCTGGATGTGAAACATGGAGTTGAAGGGAGATTATTTTGGAACTTTAAGGATTAATAACTGCCCTAATGTAATTTGGAGTGGCATGGGCCCTGTAGCTCTTTTGTTTTGGACAATTTCTCCCATTTGGAATGGATATATTTACCGAATGCCTGTGCCCCTATTGTATCTACAAACTAACTAACTGGCTTTTGATTAGACAGGCTCATAGATGGAAGGGACATGCCTTGTCTCAGATGAGACTTTAAACTGTGGACTTTTGAGTTAATGCTGAAAATGAGGTAAGACTTTAAGGGACTATTGAGAAGGCATGATTGGTTTTGAAATGTGAGGACATGATATTTGGGAGGAACCAGGAGTGAAATTATGTGGTTTGGCTGTGTCCCCACCCAAATCTCAAATTCTAGCTCCCATAATTCCCACATGTCATGGGAGGGACCTGGTGGGAGGTAATTGAATCATAGGGGTGTGTCGTTCCTGTGTTCTTCTCATGACAGTGAATAAGGCTTATGAGATCTGGTTGTTTCATAAAGGGCAATTCCCCTGAACATGCTCTCTCTCTTGCCTGAGTCCATGTAAGATGTGACTTCGCTCCTCCTTTGCCGTCTGCCATGGTTGTGAGGCCTCTCCAGCCACGTAGAAGTGTGAGTCCATTAAACCTCTTTTTCTTTATGAATTACCCAGTCTCAGGTATGTCTTTATTAGCAGCATGAGAACAGACTAATACAGTCATTTATGTGGCATTTGAACTTAGAAATGGAATTCCTGAGTTCGTCTTTTTCTTGCATCTATTTGTCCAGTTACATTTGAAGCATCCAGCCAACTTGTCCTGTGTGATTTCTAGAAGTGATTATTTTACTCCCTTCTTTCCAATGTGCTTAACTTTGTTTCTCATTCATAAATTAGAATTTCAGCATAGACTTGAGCATACCCTATTTTAGCATTCTCTCCCTCTTTCCCTCCTGCCACCCCCATACTACCACCCCTAGTTGTCTTCTTTCTAGGACTTGATCTTGCAACTTCAAGTTGTAGCTACTCTGGTCTCCCTGAAATATAACCTCTGTCTTATATACTCAATAAACACTGTCTTTTGTTTCATTTCTCATTTTTTGTGCCTCAAAACTGCTTCCAGGCAATAAACTTAAAATCATGGAACTCACCTTTTTTGTTTTCCATCTATCAGGAATTGCAGGCCTATATTGTCTGTCTAAAGATTGTTGTTTCATATATTTTATCTGTTTTACTGATTTATTGGTGGGGGTGTGGGTAAATGCAATCACTATTCATTTGGCTGGAACACACACACACATTCTTTGAGTGTGTGCATGTGTCTACATAGATATGTAGGTAGGCACCCACAAACAAACAGATTTGTTACCAATATGAGTCCTTTATTTCACTCAGATATTTACCTTCATGGGGCTTTTCATTCCTTCCTTCAGATGCAAAATTTCAACATCTGAAGGAAGGAATCTTTTTCTCCAGCCTAAAAATTGTTATCATTTTTTTGTGAGGGACTTACGATGACAAATTATTTTAGCTTTGATCTGTTTAAAAATGTTCTTAACTCACCTTAGTTCTTGAAGAGTATTTTTGGTAGATATAAAATTCGAAATTGATATTATTTTCTTTGAAGGCTATAAAGGTTGAATTTTATTTACTTCTAGCTTTTATTGTTTCTAATAAAATATTATCATTCATATAATTTGCTCCCATGTATAAGGTGCATTTTTTTCTCTAGATGCCATTAAGATCTAATTTTTATTATTTTTATTTATTTGATTATAGTATACTTAGATCTAGTTTTGTTTTTTTTTTACTTGCCTTGTGTTTACTCATCTGCACTTTGATGCCTTCATCCTGTTTGGAAATCTCTGCAGTTATCTCCTCAAATATTTTATATATCCCATTTTTTTCTACTCCCCTGAGACTTTAATTATGACTCTGTTAAATAACTTTATATTCTCTAAAAGACTGGTTATGCTTTGTCTTTGAACACTAATGTCTTTTGTGATTAAATTATATCATTGTCTATTGACCTGTAATTAGTCTTCTAACAACCCCATCATTTTTTACTGTTGTTTTATTATAGCAAGCATTTTCCTTAGGATATTTTTGTTAGTTTACATAACTTTCCTGGAAAGCTTTATATCTTATCCATGTTGTTTATGCATTCAGCTAGACTCCTTAACAGTTTCTCATAGGTATTTGAAAGTTTATGATTGACAATTCCAACATTTGGATTCTTTTTGTGTTTCATTCCATGACTGTTTCCTCTCAAAAATATGTATCACATTTTCTTGCTATTCCATGGATTTTTATTTTGTGCTGTACATTTACATAAAAATTCAATGAAGACTGAAGTGAGTTATTTTTATAGCCAGAAGAGTTACACTCCTGCTCCTGTCACTTCCTTATTGGAAAACCTGGATCCTTGGAGAGTTTCTCTCACTTTTTATTTCCTGCTTCTGTTTTTATGGTGCAACCTCCAGGACTCTGTGGAGGGTGGTGGATTAGCATTTTGAAGGACGTCCAGTTTTGCTCTTGTCAGAAAATCCTCTGACTCCAGTCAGCCAATCAACATATTGTAATTAAAATTTTAAAAAATTAGACTGATTTTCTTTAAGCTATTACAAATACCTTGCCCTCTCTTTGTTTCAACAGGTTGAGAGTACCCCTGGATCTTTTCTCCTTTCATTCTCTGGAGTTTTGCTCATTTAGTTCATTTATATTTTATTATGTAATGAATGATGAGAAAAAATAATGACAATAACTAAAAATATGTGATTTATATAGCTTACTTTTGTTATTAGGAACAAGTGCAACATTTTTTACAGCTTTCAACTTCTGAAGCAGAGATATTCATTTTAGTTTTTAATTTCAACAATAAATATTTTATTTTTAAAAGTTTCATTTTATTATATTTCAACTGTCCCTGGTCATTTTTGTAGTCTTTTGTCACTTGCTCTTTGTTTTACTTCATTGACTCTAATACGTTGAAAATTTGAGAGTCTAAATTGTGGATTATTCCTAGAGAGATAACTTAGTTTTTTTTTTGCTCTTCACTAAGGGCCAGAGACCAGAGGGCACTATTTTATTGTCTTTGAATATTTTAATCCTTGCTCTATGTGTCTGTATATATATATATATGTACATACATACACATATACAAATACCCACATGATATATATGTAGCATATGTGTAGTATGTGTGTACTATATTGATACATGCACACACATATAGTATACACATACTATATATATACACACACATGCACACACACATATATATAGTATGTCTACACACATATATATGCATATATCCAGGACAACCTAAATTTTCTTTTTGTTTATGCTGCATACGTCCTATTTAAGACACCTGTTCCTTTCGTTTATTTATTTGGCTTCATTTTAGGGTATCTTAGAAAACTTAGGGTTTCATTGTATCTTAGAAAATTTATCTAACCACCTGAAAATTCATATATTTAATTCAAACAAATTTTGTGACAATTTATTCAGAAGCTAGTTTCATGGCATGCTATGGTAAAAGTCTAGAGAGCATTTTATTCATCCTTGATTCTATCACAATTACCACTGAGTCTCTTGATATACAGAGTACATTCAAAAAGTGTTAATAAAATTGAAAAGCAGTGGTTACATAAATATAAGTCAAGTAACATATCAATCTAAGGGGAGACTATAAATTACTAAATCTGTTACAATCTCTTGCACACACTTGTCACGAAGTTAGACAGATTTCAACAGAGCTTCATTTTAGATATATTTTGTTTGATGACATAGCAAGGAAGCAAAAATCAAATAGCTTAGATAAGTAGGATGAAATTTGGTGTTAAAATTATAATTAATAGTAAAGATTCCTGGATCAATTAATGCATATCAAATTTGTGAGAGGGTTGTGCTTTCCCTGGAAATAGAGTAGCAATTTTAGTTTCTTAATAAATGTTCAAATATTGAGGTCGAATTACCAGAAAAGAGAAATGCCAGGAAGGCCAGAACAGCACTGTCAAAGAAGACAAGGAAAAAGAGAATTATATATAGCCATCATACTTGAGGTGTCATTGACACCTATTTGAGATGTTCTCCCATTTATGAGTTCAAGTGTTCTCTTCAACGAATTCTCTATCTTCAACAAAATATTTCACTGTGAAAATGTCACTGGCCCCATTTCAAACTTTTTACAAATCTTAGCTAAGTATGCAGAATTAGTAGACCTTTAAAATTATGAATAAGTTCATCCCCAATTTGGAATAGCTAAATTATAAATAATGGAAATTTAGACTGTTGATCAGCATTCTTAAACGGTTGAACTGAGTTCTTTCTTATATTCCACATGGGATAAGATTTTAGCACTTTGGGCCGGGCGCAGTGGCTCACACCTGTAATCCCAGCACTTTCGGAGGCCGAGGTGGGCAGATCACCAGGTCAGGAGATCGAGACCATCCTGGCTAGCATGGTGAGACCCCTTCTCTACTAAAAATACAAAAAATTAGCGTTCCAGCTACTCAGGAGGCTGAGGCAGGAGAATGGCCTGAACCTGGGAGGCGGAGCTTACAGTGAGCCGAGATCGCGCCACTGCACTCCAGCCTGGGCGACACAGCGGGATTCCAAAAAAAAAAAAAGAAAAAAGATTTTAGCACTTTGAACACACATCTAGCTTCTTAAAATATATCAGTGTTCAAAACCTCAAGAGCTAGAAATATTTGTATTATATGCACAAATAATAGCAAATACAATTCTTTTTCCAAAAAAACCTCTTAACTTTAACACTTAGCGTGAAACTAGCTATATTTCAAGAGGCTTGAAAGCATTCTTAAAATAGTACTCATCCCTGTACACATCCCACCTTGCCCATTAGGACTTTCTGAGAGAATGATTTGAGATGAAAGTATAGGGCTTGTCTTATGTTTGTTATTTTCTTTCTTATCTGTGCCCTAATTTTGAAACACTATGGAAGTTTTAACTTCTTCCCCAAGGGCTATCTGAAATCTGCCACAGGGATTAGAATTTGAAAGCATGAGGAGGCAGGATTTGTAGGTGTGAATGAGAAACTAAATGCTTTCTTTTTTTTCTTTCAGAATTGAACAAGAGCTTATTATTCATCTGAGATTTGTGTCTCTAGTATACTGGTTCCCAAACTAATAGTGCAGTCCTGTAGATCAAGCTTAATGCAGATATGGTAAAGACTGTGGTCATTTATAATAGGTGGTTAGCTGCCCCAGCCATTTAAATAGCAGACAGCAATGAGTACTCAATGATTGAGATGGAAAATAGATGTCTCATCTAAAATAAAGTCAGGCGGTTCATTAATGTGTGCCCTTTTAAACCCATAAATGTTTTGTAATTCCTATATTTTAGGGAAGTTTTAAAAATCTGGTCTAAAATGCCACCGGCACATTATCAGAAACATTTAGAGCTGTTAGCAGCTTCCAGCAGATTGTATTATTTATTATACGCAGGCTCTAGAGGCTCAGAGTAGCTGAAAGAATGGCAGTGCCAACAGCTGAAAATGAAGATTCCCTAAATAAAGGGCTGGTTGCCATTCAGACTGATGTGCAAGGAACTGAAAATATAGTGGAACTCTTATTCAAACAAAATTGAGTTCTGTTATTTTTGTGTAACTGAAAGTAGAAATGTTTGTATGCTATTTTATCAAAGGGTATAATTAAAAATAGATCGCTTTCTCCCTTCATGTTTGAAAGAACTTTGATGAACAAATAATAATCAATAGATACGAAAGCACATTTTAGATTACAGAGTGCTCTGCAAAATGTATGTTTTTCTTATTAATATGATCATGTGAAATAAACACTATTCATATTTAGTTAGTACATAGGTGAATTCTATAAATTCTTAGGCAGTTTCTGAAAGTATTCATTTCTTTTCAAAAATGGAAAACTGTGCTTCTAGTCAAGTCCTTACATCATTCTTAGGTGTGAAGCACTATATTAGGCTTGACATTATGACATAAAGGTATTACAGTAGGTAGCTAGTCAGATATGAGCAGGGCAGGAGAGGGCCTCCCCACCCCCACAAAGAATGTCAGATGACCATCCGGTGATGCTCAGGCAGTTACACTGTCTCTCTAAAATAATAATTGGTCACAGCCAACAACCGGGAAAGGCAGTCTCCCAATAGATAAAAGGCAGTGCCCTGGTAGATAAAAACATCTGAAGCTGGTGATCAGTAACCTCCCAATAACATGTCAGAAGTTGGGCGAGTGGGCTGAAGCATGCTAACTAAGAGGTAAAATGGCGATGACCTTTCGACAGGAACAGTGGACTGGTAAGGGAAAAATGACTCAAATGAGCATGCCTACAACTCCAGTAAACACCCTGCGCATGTGGCCCCTCCCAGACGCTAGCAGGCCTCTGCACATACGAACCTCCCCACCCCGGGGGAAACATCAGGGGAGAAGGAACACAAGACCCCAGAAGTATGCAATGTATAAAACCCCAAGTCAAAACGTCAAACTGCGCACTTAATCTGTCAAGTAGCCTGCCTGGCCCTCTTCCAAGTGTACTTCCTCTCATTCCTGCTCTAAAGCTTTTTAATAAACTTTCACTCCTGCTCTAAATTGGTCTCCATTTCTGCCTTTATGCCCCTCAGTTGAATTCTTTCTTCTGAGGAGACAAAATTGAGGTTGTTGCAGATTCATATGGATTCGCCATCAGTAACAAAGGGTTGTTGAGGCAATAAAGAAAATATGGTTCCTGACTTTTAATTAGCTCTAGACTCTCTGTCTAGACACCACAGGAGTCACAGGAGGATGGCTCCAACAAACTTATTCTTTGTTAACGCAGTTTTTTTCCGCATCACTCTAACCACAGCGTTCTCTGGATATATCATTTGGGGTGTAGATAAGACCACATGCCTGAATCCTTCACATTTCCAGATTAATGAAAAGCCCAATCTATCTCAATTAAGTTTCGAAATGCTCATTGTCTTAAATATATTTGTACACTTGTGTGTGTTGGGTGGTGGAAGTCTGGGGAGAAAAAAATGGGTACACCAGCTGAGCAATAATACAAGGAAGAGGACTGGGGGAGGTAGAAGAAGCCCTGCTTATTGCAGAAAATGTGTGAGAGTAGACCAATGCTGTATGAGCCTGGGAAATGCCACAGCTGTGGCCGTCTGAGGGAATCAATGTGGCGGCTAGTGTAGAGCAAGTCTGGAAGGACAATTTTCTCCTTGCTAATACTCAGTTTACAAAGGATTCTTTGAGGGAGAACCATCATATCACCCAGAATAATATAAGGGTAAGGGAGTTCTACGGTTATAAGGACCTGATTATGGCTGTGTTATTTTATTTTCTTTGTTTTTGACAGAGAGCTAATAATTATATACATATATTTACTGAGAACCGTGTGGTGTTTCCAAGCATATAAACATTGTGGAATGATTAAATCAGGCTAATTAGCCTATCCATTACCCAAAATATTTATTATTTCTTTGTGGTGGAAGCATTATAAAATCCTCCCTTTTAGCTATTATGAAATATACATTATTGATTAACTCCAATCACCATGCTGTGCAAAAGATGAGTGTAATTTACTCCTCCTAACTAAAACTTTGTACCTTTTGACTCACATCTTTTCTTTCTTTCCCCATCTACCAAGCCCCCAGCCCAGCCTCTGGTAACCACCACCGTAATTCCCTCTGCAGCTCTATAATGACGGAGAACAGGGGAGTTTCCACGAAGATATTAAAGTTTGAGTTTTATTGTCCTTCACTAGCGCAAGTGTCTGGGTTGTGTGATGTTTGTAGGATTAATTATTTTTTAAATGATAATTCCTTTTCTCATTCTTATGAAATATTTGCTGCTATATCTAATTTTTGTATATTCCTTAAAGTATATCTGCAAACTGCAATAATGTCATCATTAAAGAAAGAAAGCTATCTAATGCAAGAAAGAATGTACCCTTTCTCCAAGGGATACGTCCTGTGCTCTGTCTCCTGCCTCAGACACAAGCGGAACCCTGCGCTTGCCATCAGTTTTGTTCAAGGAATAGAAATTAATATTTTATTATATTCAGTAGTAAGAAACTCAAGCCAGATTGATCAAGGCGGTGTTCAGATTCGCTCACACAATCACTGCCAGGGTGTTTGATTAAATTTCACCTATCTTTGTAAATCCTTGATTATTGATTTTTTTAGCTTTAGGTCTTTTGCTGTGTCCTGTTTCCTGCAAGGCTTCCGCCAGTGATGAAAATGTACTTTTATTCAAAGTGCAGACTGCATGTCTGGAGGAACCATATCTCTGCCCCAGGGAAATGGTTTCCCTGGAAAATTACACAAGTTTCTTCAATTATATGAATGTATCAGCACTCCAAATGTAGCCAAGGGAATAGATCTCGAAACTGCTACCTAACTGTCTGTCAAAAGCACGGGGTTTCCTAAAAGAACACAATCTCGGCTCCTCAGATTAAGCCAGATCAGCAGAAAGACACAGGCCTGGACTGTAAAGCATTGGTCCCTGATAGAATTTCTTCTACAGAATGAGGCTGTGGTGTGTGATAAATATGATAAGAAAAATTCTCAGTAGTAGGACCATTGTCGAGAGGTGTTGTTCATCGGTTTAAAGTGGATATTCTTCTCAAAGGTAACTGGGAGAGAAATCTTTCTAGTCTTATTATTGGCAATAATCATATTCCTTAGAAAAATATTAATTTTTGACCTTGGGCAGTATGGCCATTTTCACGATATTGATTCTTCCAACCCATGAGCATGGAATGTTCTTCCATTTGTTTGTATCCTCTTTTATTTCATTGAGCAGTGGTTTGTAGTTCTCCTTGAAGAGGTCCTTCACATCCCTTGTAAGTTGGATTCCTAGGTATTTTATTCTCTTTGAAGCAATTGTGAATGGGAGTTCACTCATGATTTGGCTCTCTGTTTGTCTGTTATTGGTGTACAAGAATGCTTGTGATTTTTGTACATTAATTTTGTATCCTGAGACTTTGCTGAAGTTGCTAATCAGCTTAAGGAGATTTTGGGCTGAGACAATGGGGTTTTCTAGATATACAATCATGTCATCTGCAAACAGTGACAATTTGACTTCCTCTTTTCCTAGTTGAATACCCTTTATTTCCTTCTCCTGCCTGATTGCTCTGGCCAGAACTTCCAGGACTATGTTGAATAGGAGCGGTGAGAGAGGGCATCCCTGTCTTGTGCCAGTTTTCAGAGGGAATGCTTCCAGTTTTTGCCCATTCAGTATGATATTGGCTGTGGGTTTGTCATAGATAGCTCTTATTATCTTGAGATACGTCCCATCAATACCTAATTTATTGAGAGTTTTTAGCATGAAGGGTTGTTGAATTTTGTCAAAGGCCTTTTCTGCATCTATTGAGATAATCATGTGGTTTTTGTCTTTGGTTCTGTTTATATGCTGGATTACATTTATTGATTTGCGTATGTTGAACCAGCCTTGCATCCCAGGGATGAAGCCCACTTGATCATGGTGGATAAGCTTTTTGATGTGCTGCTGGATTCGGTTTGCCAGTATTTTATTGAGGATTTTTGCATCAATGTTCATCAAGGATATTGGTCTGAAATTCTCTTTTTTGGTTATGTCTCTGCCAGGTTTTGGTATCAGGACGATGCAAGGTCATTTATAGATTCAATGCCATCCCCATCAAGCTACCAATGACTTTCTTCACAGAATTGGAAAAAACTACTTTAAAGTTCATATGGAACCAAAAAAGAGCCCGCATCGCCAAGTCAATCCTAAGCCAAAAGAACAAAGCTGGAGGCATCACGCTACCTGACTTTAAACTATACTACAAGGCTACAGTAACCAAAACAGCATGGTACTGGTACCACAACAGAGACATAGATCAATGGAACAGAACAGAGCCCTCAGAAATGATGCCGCATAGCTACAACTATCTGATCTTTGACAAACCTGACAAAAACAAGAAATGGGGAAAGGATTCCCTATTTAATAAATGGTGCTGGGAAAACTGGCTAGCCATATGTAGAAAGCTGAAACTGGATCCCTTCCTTACACCTTATACAAAAATTAATTCAAGATGGATTAAAGACTTATATGTTAGACCTAAAACCATTAAAATCCTACAAGAAAACCTAGGCAATACCATTCAGGACATAGGCGTGGGCAAGGACTTCATGTCTAAAACACCAAAAGCAATGGCAACAAAAGCCAAAATTGACAAATGGGATCTCATTAAACTAAAGAGCTTCTGCACAGCAAAAGAAACTATCATCAGAGTGAACAGGCAACCTACAGAATGGGAGAAAATTTTTGCAACCTACTCATCTGACAAAGGGCTAATATCCAGAATCTACAATGAACTCAAACAAATTTACAAGAAAAAAACAAACAACCCCATCAAAAAGTGGGCAGAGGACATGAACAGACACTTCTCAAAAGAAGACATTTATGCAGCCAAAAAACACATGAAGAAATGCTCATCATCACTGGCCATCAGAGAAATGCAAATCAAAACCACAGTGAGACACCATCTCACACCAGTTAGAATGGCCATCATTAAAAAATCAGGAAACAATAGGTGCTGGAGAGGATGTGGAGAAATAGGAACACTTTTACACTGTTGGTGGGACTGTAAACTAGTTCAACCATTGTGGAAGTCAGTGTGGCGATTCCTCAGGGATCTAGAACTAGAAATACCATTTGACCCAGCCATCCCATTACTGGGTATATACCCAAAGGACTATAAATCATGCTGCTATAAAGACACATGCACACGTATGTTTATTGCAGCACTATTCACAATAGCAAAGAGTTGGAACCAACCCAAATGTCCAACAACGATAGACTGGATTAAGAAAATGTGGCACATATACACCATGGAATACTATGCAGCCATAAAAAATGATGAGTTCGTGTCCTTTGTAGGGACATGGATGAAACTGGAAAACATCATTCTCAGTAAACTATCGCAAGGACAAAAAACCAAACACCGCATGTTCTCACTCATAGGTGGGAATTGAACAATGAGAACTCATGGACACAGGAAGGGGAACATCACACTCCGGGGACTGTTGTGGGGTGGGGGGAGGGGGGAGGGACAGCATTAGGAGATACACCTAATGCTAAATGACGAGTTAATGGGTGCAGGAAATCAACATGGCACATGGATACATATGTAACAAACCTGCACATTGTGCACATGTACCCTAAAACCCTAAAGTATAATAAAAAAAAAAAGAAAAATATTAATTTTTATCATATAAATGAGTAAATAACATAAAACCCATTTTACCCTCTTTATGACAGCCACTTGGAGTCAAATGTGAGGCTCACTCTTGGTATTTCATAGCGTGGTTTTTGTGTATGGATCTCACTCCTATTTTCATTTGTTTTTCTGTTGCCTCCTCTTTCTTACCTGCTTAAAATGTTGTCTTTTTTTTTTGTAAGCTACAATAAAGGAATTTTTTAGAAAAGAAAAAGAAACAAATCCACTTACATGCTAATATGAAAAAGTAAAAGTATAATAGCAATATCCCATAAACTCTTAAGAAAGATAACACAGAATAACGATCCTTACAGGATATAGCCAGATATAGAGGAAGTGAAATTTGTGCCTGGTATTTTATTTATGCAGCACCTTGCATGTGGTAACTCTTTGCCCCTAATAAAGGATATAAGAAAGGTGTAACCTAGGTGAGGCAATAAATATAAACATATTAAAACTATCACCAAATATCAGAACATAACCAAAAGTTTTTATTAAGGCTAACATAAGTTTACTCCGGAAAGAAAAGGCAAGTTTATATGATGGATGTTTCCTAAAAAAAATGAAAAAAGATGTCCAATTTACTCTTTATTTGGTCAATTGTTTATAATACTTATAAACATATACTATGTACCAATTATTTTGGAAGTCATATGGAGACAACAATAACAAAACAAACATGATTTATGCCTTCATGGAGTTTGAAGAACAGAGAGAGGGAAAAGAAGAGAGAGGGAAAGAGAGAGAACAAGAATGTTCATATAATCATACAAATTCATTATTATACAAGACATATGCTGGAGTAGCTTCTAATGCCAACTACTGTGTACATGCTGGGATATAGCCATGAACAAGATAGACAACATCCTGTTCTCATGGCACTTTCATTTCAGTGAGATAGGTGGGAAATAGATACGTTTGATGGTAAATAAATAAGTAGAATTTAAATATTGCATCAAAATTAGAGGATAGAGAATAACAAGGTAAGACATTTTATTTTGGTTATAGTAGAGATAATAATGTATATTTTCTCTACTAGGTTAGAAATATCTTCATCTTAGTCCATTTATTAACTTCCTTTAGCACATTTTGTCATTAATAAAAGAGTCCCAGTGCTGAAGTGGGAGGGAAGTGGGAAATGGACTAGACTTTTTATGATATTTATTTAAATTTTTTAAAAAGTATAATCTGATTTTATCTTCACAAAAGTGGAATTTACAGATGTCTAGATATAGATATTTATAAATACTGTAAGGATCTATGCCAAAATGCTAACAGGAATCATTTTTTACACAACTTTGAATCTGATATACTTCTAAATGAAAAGTCAAGAACATAGAAGATACTCAGCAAAATTTTTTGAATAAATAAAGAACTAAGAATTAACATTTACCACAGCATTGCAATTCATACCTTATTTTAAATGGATGTACTGTTTCTCAGACTTGGATTATTCATAATCCTTGCTTTATGACACTATATTATCATCATTGATCCAATAATAGTCTTATTTTAGTTACTTTTATTTTATAATATGCCTAGCAAGCCATAGTTTACAAAATTTCATGTAATATTCCTCAATAACTCTGTGAGATACATGTATTATTTCTATTAACTGGTGTGATAAAAGACTTCAGTACATTAAGTAACTGAATGAAGCTGCTCAGCTAGGAAATAACATATCGTGGTCTGCTTAGTGCCATAGTGTAGAATGTTTTTCATGGTTCATTCCCAGGTTTCAGTGAGATCCTGGTAGGTGGTTGATATGTATTAAATATCAAATTCAATGAGATTTCCATCTGTGTTTAGATAGATTGCCGGCATAGATTATAAAATCAGATAGTTAAAAGAGTGACAGATAGAAGAGGACAAATATGAGCCAGGTCCAAAGGTATATTGGGAAGAGGGGAGAATATAAAGAGTTGGAAGGTGATAGGATTAAAGAGTTGGGGTAAGTGCAAGATGTGAACTCCTGATACAGACAGCAGGGAAATGGGTGTGGAGTCTCATCAGAAATAGCACCTGAAAGCCGAAAGCAGGTAGATCTTCCAGTCCAGTAAGCGGATGTGACTTTTTGAGGCTGTCAGGACTTAGTTAATGTAAAGAGATGGAAGGCAGAGGAAAGCAAACAAGAAGCACCAACAAGGCTAACATCTATGGATTTTCTCCAGGATTTCTGAGTTTGGCAAACATCCAAACTGCTAAGGAATCCCAAGATACTCTAAAGGAAAGTTGGCTGTAAGTGGACGCTACCAAACTGAATTATTTCTATAAAAACCAAAGGAAATTAATAAATTCAAGTAAAAATTACTAGAAGAAAAAGAGCTTTTAATGACTCTTCAACCCATGAGTATAGGTGTCCAGCAGAAGAGTATGCAAAATGCAAACTGACCTGCTCCTTGGTTTCACAATATGTCAAAACTATGGTTGGTTAGATACCTAAAATGAGGTATGTGTCAAATGAATTAAAAATTTCTTTTCTGACTATCCATATTGATTCCTTTTCATGAAAACTGTTTCTGAGTAGGAATAGTAATGCAGGACTTTTTCCTATATCTCAACTTCATTGCATTCCTAAACTTTCCTATATGGTACATAAACACTGGAGTCAGAGCAAACTTTCTTTTCTCAAGTCTTTTATTTCCTTTACATGTAATGTCTACAAGGAGAGAAATAAATGGAAATTTCCATTTATTGGGCAATATCTGAAGTCAAGTGGTATAGGTATCATGCCATTTATATATTAAACCACCCAAATTCTAGTTTTCTCTTTCATAAATGTAGACAATAAACTGTATTTAATTCATAATGTAATTGTGTGGATCCTATGAGAAAACATATGTAAAGTGATTATATCAATGTTAGGCCCATAACCATATGACTGTTTAATGAAATATCATTTCATGTAATGCATTATAGCGCAGAGTATGGAAACAGGTGGCCCAGGTTCTAATCCTTGCTCAATGATTTTGGGCATATTACTAAGTCTCTATGACTCAGTTATAAAGTGGATACAAAATTGGAGCCTACTTCATAACATTGTTATGACAACTAAATGAGATATATGTAAATCACTAATAAAAATGCTTGATACTAATTAAGTGACAAATAAGTGGCAACTCTTATTAGCATATTGTGAAAGAATATAATGATAATTTTACACATATGCAGTGATTCTTAATTTTTGTATGGTTATAGATGCTCTCTGCTAAGTAAATGAACTTCAGGGATTCTTCCACAGGAAGGATAACAACAATAAAAATTATATTTATAAGCACATTCACATGACATTTTTTATATAATTTAAGCATTCATGAACCCTTTGATGACCATCTGTGGATTGGCAGGTTACAATAATATTTTGAATATATTGAATTATTGAATAATTTTTTACAAACTAGTTTATAAATTATAATATAAAAAGTACAAATATATGTTTTATTTATATTATATATTGTGGAATACTTCAAAAAGCATTTCACTTTCTAAAACATTTTTAAGAACAAATTAGAAATATAAAGTAATCTGGAAGGTTTATAATTGACGTCATCAATTTACAGAAAATAGTCTCTCAAAAGTTATCAGTTGCTAAATTTCTGAAATGTAGTTTTACTGAGGAAAAAAACAGCATGGCACCATATAACAAAAATAATACACTATTCTACTCCTCAAAACATCCAATACTTCTCAAAGTAAGCAACATGAATATGGGAATTTTGCCAGCATTAAATTATTTATAATGGTTCACAAGTCTCTAGAAGAGTCCCTCAATATTTAAGTAGTAGAATTTTAATATAAATATTACATTGAATAATATTATTTTTTCTTAAAGAGATAAAATTTAAATTTAAAGTGTTATTATCATATAAACAAGTAATAACCACTTATTCCATTATTTAAAACCTCAAGATATGATTTGGTTATACTTCAAAATACATATTAAATTTGCTCAGTGAATTGAACTGTTTTTAACATGATGTGAGTTCTGGATTTTGAACATGATGTGAGTTCTACAGTGCAATTTTCAATTAGTTTTTAATGTTGACAATTCCTTATATAACTTACACAGCAAGTAGAAAAACTAGTGTTCCTGTAATAGGTGAGAAACCAATATGATTTCTAATAAGAGAAAACCATCATAGTACCTGGGGGTGAGAATGATCTATGAACTTGAGGGGAATTCTGATTGTGGATTTGTTGAAATTCACATCTTTGACACAGTAGGGCTCTGTTTAGTTTTCTAATTGTGGAAAATGTCAAGATGGGGCAGTTGAAATGGTCCTAGAATCATGAGGTAAGTAATGTTTGTTTTCTTGAATTATCCATCTCTCTTTTCCACTTTTCTCATCTTCCCTGTGGAAGCCCTTTTATATCAGAGATGCAATTCCATCCTCTGCCCACAATACAACTGTTCCCAATCTAGTCTTAGCCAGGTGCACCCCCCCATCCCCAAATCCTTCTCTACTTGGTGAAATACCTTGCTTCAATACTAATTTAAAGAAATTCTTATCAAACGTACTAATAGATGCTAACTTTATCAATTACCACTCTCAGAAGCTTACAAAAAGGCAAATAATTGTGTTTATATAATAATGCATAGGAAGGTAATAGTAAACTACACCAATTGGTTGTTATTGCAAATGACTTACTCTATTTATGACACTTAGAACAGTGCCTCGTATGTAGAAGATGCTCAGTATGTGTTAACCATTGTTACTATTATTGCATATAATAGAAGCTGTGGAAAATAATGGAGGCTAGAGTTTAAAAGAAATAGTATGGCCTTATCACTCACTCCAGTTAGAATATAACTTAATTTCATTATTAGTTTGCTGATAATTGCTCATATTATGCCATTTATTCATCTTAATTATATTCATGTATCACCAAGGATATAAATGATCATAAGGAATGAAAACATAATCAAGTGTGAATAGTCCAATATAGCTCTCATTAGGAAAGGAATAATGAAGACTTAAAAATTGATTTGAAAATAATTGGCATATTAACAATCAGTGCTGTCTGAAAATGAAGTGGGCTATTAGTAGTTTACCTTACCTGTAAAGATGAGCAAGTAGAAGCTTAGACAACTGATTAATAGGTGATATTTCATCGAGATATATACAACATTAGGATACTTCTAGAGTAGTTCTAAACTTTTCCTCTGGTATTTGTGTCTGAAAATATACATCACCAATCAGATCAATAAATACTTATCAAGGGGCTCCTGAGTGTCAGGCACTGGGCAAGACAATAGTGGTGAAATGATGAATTACACAGATTGGTCTCCTGTCTTAACGTGGCACCAGTTATAAATGAATAACAAATTTGTTATGCAGTTGTGAAAATGTATTAAATTATTACAAGAGTATGATGCACTATATTAGGTTTCAAGTATGGCACTCCAAGGAAGGTAATAATCTGGAAGGCACTGGCTTTTAGAAAGAGATAAAATGTGGAATTTGGGACAGTCTTCAAACACAGGAAATTGCAAAGTTGTGGAATTTAATTTTTTAAAAAATAGGTTTCCTAAGAAGTGAGGGTAGAAAGAGGCACTCCAGCAAACCTGGAACTGAGAAAATTGAGGAGAGTGTGCTGAAAAGAGCTGAAGAGGCAGGTAGCGTGATCTGATCATAGAAAATCATGGCCACGGTACCAACTACAGATTTTTTCCTAGGACTAAGCCATTGCAGAACACCGTAAGAGAACAAAGTAATAAAATGTGCACTTATAAAATATTTCTTACACATGAATATTTTATAGTTTAAAGAGTATATATTATTCATTATTACCATTAATGTATAGAAAACATTTATGATTTATATCAACCCATAGAATGTCAAAAATAGAAATAAGTTTAAGTAAAAGTTAAATTACCAAAAGTATTCCAACTATTCTGATTGGAGAATGTGCCTTAGGTTTAGGATAGGTTTCCAAGCTTAATAAACTGTTGAAATATTTCTATCCACAACTCAGATGCACAGAAATCTGAAAGAGTATTCACACAATTTAGGAGGCAACAGATATTTGGAGGGATTTGGAGAGGCTGAAAGGGAGTGAAGTCAACAAAAAAGATGCATTGTTTTGATGGGAAAAAAAAGTTCAAAAATGAAAATGGTGATGGTGATGCCTCACATAAATCTCGGAAACATTTTTCGGATTCATCAAAAAACGACTACACTCATTCTCTCTCTTTTTCTTTCTCTCTCCCCTCCCCTCATGTGTGCACCTTCACACACACACACGATATTCTTTTGATACACTTATTCCAGGAAATCAAACTGAAAACCTAAAAGAGTTACCCTTAAGATGTCTTCTTGAATAATACTGTGAAGGGAACCCACAGGATAACAATGAAAAACCTATATGATGTACATTACTGAATTTCCAAAACTGTGTTGAGAAAACATGACATTTTTGTGTTACAAATAAATTGTAAATATAAGCTAAGGGTTTTTTGGGCAGCTATTTGGTGGTACTTTATGTTTTTTAATTTTTATTTATTTTTTACTTTAAGTTCTGGGATACATGTGCTGAACGTGCAGATTTATTACATAGGTATACATGTGCCGTGGTGGTTTGCTACACCTATCAACCCATCATCTATGTTTTAAGCCCCACATGCATTAGGAATTTGTCCTGATGCTCTCCCTCCCGTTTCCCCTTACCCCGCAACAGGCCCCGGTGTGGGTGTGTGATGTTCCCCTTTCTGTGTCTATGCATTCTCATTGTTCAGCTCCCACTTATGAGTGAGAACATGTGGTGTTTGGTTTTCTGTTCCTGTGTTAGTTTGCTGAGGATGACGGTTTCCAGCTTCATCCATGTCAAAGTGAGTACAATGAGTACTCATGTCAAAGTGAGTATAATGAGTACAAAATGAGTACAAAGGACATGTACTCATTCATTTTTATAGCTGCATAGTATTCCATGGTGTATATGTGCCACATTTTCTTTATCCAGTCTATCATTGATGGGCATTTGGGTTGGTTCCAAGTCTTTGCTATTGTAAATAGTGCAGCAGTAAACATACATGTGCATGTGTCTTTATAGTAAAATGATTT
The DNA here is from genome assembly GCF_009828535.3 of Hylobates moloch. Taxonomy (NCBI): domain Eukaryota; kingdom Metazoa; phylum Chordata; class Mammalia; order Primates; family Hylobatidae; genus Hylobates; species Hylobates moloch. The sequence goes on from NW_026652285.1 coordinate 38,175,195, forward strand.
ATAATCCTTTGGGTATATACCCAGTAATGGGATTGCTGGGTCAAATGGTATTTCTAGTTCTAGATCCTTGAGGAATCGCCACACTGTCTTTCACAATGGTTGAACTAATTTACCCTCCCACCAACAGTGTAATAGCATTCCTATTTCTATGCATCCTCGCCAGCTTCTGTTGTTTCCAAACTTTTTAATGATCACCATTCTAACTGGCGTGAGATGATATCCCATAAGCTAAGTTTGAAGAAGTCATTTTGTTTTATGTCTCTTTTTTAGAAGCTTTTTACTTTTGTCTCCATTTATATACAGATGGAAAATGTGACCAGCCTTCAAAATTTGACCTTTGGTTTCTAACATGCTTCTGTATCAATAATGCTTCATAAATTTGAAAGAAAAATAATCTAGTTATAATTCCATAGATTTTGCAATTTTAGTACCTTTTTTATCCAGGGATTTCAAAGGACGTTTATAACATTAATTGAGCTTCAAATCACCAAGTATTCTTACTACACACATTTCACAGATGGTTAAGTCATTGCACTGAGATGTTAAATGATTTTCACATAAAGTCTGTAATTGGGAAAAGTAGGATATAAAAATCCTGATGTATGTTTGTAGTAACCCCTAGACATCCCACATGCTGAAAAGTGGTCATAAAAGCCAAAAAGATTTTTTTTCATCTCGTTATGAAATAACTTAAAGTCTTTATTATGTAATGTCTGAGAGAGACCTTGGGGAATAAGGTTATTATTATATCTAGTGATCATCAAGTAAATGCAATAAAATAACACATTTATTTTTACTAATAAGTATTAAAACAGTTTTTACATGCTAAAAACTGAAAAATATTACAGAAAAAATGACAATATTTTATCAACCTCTTTGGTTCAAGTTGTTAGAGAATTATATTAGTTTTCTATAGCACTTTCAAAACTAGTAAAATGTAGTATAGTGTTTGGTTTGTTTAACACTCCCCAAAGACAGTGCAATAGGAGCAAGTTTGTGGAATTTTGAAAAAGCATAATATAGTGTGCACATGTAATATCTACATTAATAACTACTTGAATATCTTTGAAAGAGAATCTGAAAATAGAATGTTATTGTAAACTGGCTAGGTCAAAAGTTGTTTAGAGAAAGTGTTAAATATTCTAACATAAAATGGTTGAAGGCTATAATGACCAAATCACCAAAGAATAATAACATGGCCAATAAGCATAAATCAAAGTTAAAGCAAATTTTTAAAAATTAATAAGATTATTTTCACCTATTAAGTTGATGACATAAATATATATGTATCACGTACAGATAATATTTTATATTAAAATGCATATTTTAATGATAATATTCAGTGTTTTTTAATGTATGAATTTATGAGACAAATTTCAACTATTCCTAGTAGGACTATAAATTGGTACAATGCTCTTGACAGCAACTTTTTTTTGTGAGATGGAGTCCCACTCTGTCACCCAGGCTGGAGTGCAGTGGTGTAGTCTCAGCTCACTGCAACCTTTGCCCCCCGAGCTCAAGAGATTCTCCTGCCTCAGCCTCCCAAGTACCTGGGATTACAGGCACCTGCCATCATGTCTGTCTAATTTTTGTATTTTTTAGTAGAGATGGGGTTTCTCCATGTTGGCCAAGCTGGTCTCGAACTCCTGGCCTCAAGTGATCTGCCTGCCTTAGCCTCCCAAAGTGCTGGGATTACAGGTGTGGGCCACCATGCCCGGCCAAGAGCAACTTTTGGATATATATCAGAAAACTAGAAATATGCCTAATTTTTGACTTACCATTTCCATGTCTAGAAATATGTCCTGAATAAGTATAAGTTTAAAGAAAAGTCTGAAAGAATATTTTGTGCAGCTCTATTTGCCATAATAAAAACCAGAACCTAATTAAATGTCCACAAATAATTTCTTTAGTAGTTATGGCACTTGCACGTTTCACTCTTACGTAAACATTTAAAATGATATAGAAGAATATTTAATGAGATGATAAAATACAATGTAATATTTTTAAAGTCTATTATAGAACAATATTTCTTACATGCATGAAAAGAAAGAAAAATGTGTATACCAGAATATCAACAGTAGTTCTGTGTGAAGAATTAATCATGCTTTTTGAGTTGTTATTTATTCTTAATTTTCTGCAATGTTCTTACGTTTTAAGATTTTTTAGTTAGCCATGTTTATTATTTATATTTTTCATTATTTTTCAACTTTGAGTTTTTTTCTCTTTCAAAATATTTAAAAATTTTTTTTGAAATAATTGCAGATTCACAGGAAGTCACCAATAAATGTGCAGGGAGGTACCACAAACCATTCACTCAGTCTCCCCTCAGTGTTAACATCATGTAGAATTACAGTAGAATATCAACACCAAAAAGCTGGCTGGCATTAGTTCAAGTCCAGAGGTTATTGAGATTTCACCAGCTACACATATACTCGTGTTGGAACGGGGGCAGTATCTGGGTATGTGTAGCTCTATGCAATTTTATCACAGACAGCCTTGTGTAACTAAAACCACTATTAATATACATAACTGTGCTATCACAGTCACCATAATTCTCCTTGCAACCCCCTTGTAGCTGTTCAATCCCCTGCCCTCAGCACCTGGCAACTACTAATCAGCATCCATCTCTCTGCTTATTTCACAAATATTCTATAAATAGGATTATACACACAGTGTCTATTCTTTTGAAATTTATATTTTTAATCACATAATTTTCAGAAGTTCATTCACAGTGTTGCATGTATCACTAGTTCATTTCACTTTATTGCTGAGTAATATTCAAATAGTGTGAATGTACCACACAGTTTGTTTAACCATTAACCACTGAAAGATACACAAGTATTTTCCAATTTAGGGCTATTACAAATACAGACTGTATGAAAATTTATGTGCAAATTTCTGCTTGAGAATAAGTCTTCACTTCTCTGGTATAAATATCTGAGAGTGCAATTGCTAGATTTTAAGTCAAATAATTTTCCCTAGTGATTATAGCACCTAACATTACCAACAGTAAAGTACGATGAATCAAGTCTCTCCACATTCTCACTTAGCAGTTGATATTATCCCTATTTTTTAATTGTATCCATTTTAATAGGTATATAGTGCTATCTCACTGTGGTTTTAATTTGCATCCTTTTAATGGCTAATGATGTCGGACATATTTTCATTCACTTATTTTTCATTTTTATCTCTTCTTTTGTAAAATATCTACTCATGTCCTTTGCCCATCTTGTAATTGGAATTATTGTTTAATGTTCAGCTTGTAGAGCTTTTTACACTCTAGATGCAAGCCCTTTGTTGAATATGTAGTTTGCAATTATTTCCTCTCCATTTATAATTTTCCTTTATATCCTCTTAAGAGGATGTTCACAGAGCAATTTTTTAACATTCTATAAAGCCCATTTTATAAAATTTTCCTTTTACATATTATGCTTTTTGTGTCTAGTCCAAGAACTCTTTGCCTAGTCTTAGGTCCCAAAGATTTCTTCATTTTTTTCTAAATTTTTTATAATTTTACATCTTACATTAAATTCATAATCTTGTTTGAGTTAATATTTGCATATGATGTGAGGCTTAGGTCAAAATGTGTTTCCTTTATTCATAGATGTCCAATTCCTTTCACACAATTTATTGAAATGGTGACAAATTTATTGACATGGTTATTCCTCTTCCAATGAATTGCCATTGCACTTTTCTCAAAAACTTGTTAGGCATAGTTGTGGGGCTATTTCTAGGCTCTCTACTCTGTTCCATTTATCTACGTTTATTACTTTTTAAAACATTAATATAAAACTTAGAAATAGTTTGGAATGCAAGGGCTCTGCCTTTGCCAAGTATGTGCTTGAGTTGTAATTACATAGACCATTACAAGGTAGTTGTAACATAATAATTCATTTGTTCACTTACTCAGTAATTTATTCAACATACTTTAAAAATGAAGACAGGAGATTCCTCTACAATATGATGTTATGAGGAGATGTTTAAAAAATCTCTTCCCCAAAAAGTAACTTTAGAAAATGACAAAACTGTCAAAGACAGCCACTGTAATGCACTGGAAATTGAACAAAGGCATACAGAGAAATATTGAATTTCAGGTAAGAACAGTAAGCCTCTATGGCATTTTGAACTAAGGTTGCTCTGGTCACCTCTGCAGACCTGTGAACATGAGAGTTCAATCGGAGTAGATAAAACTATGAAATTCAGTATCTTCCTTGTCTCTGTGGGAAGAGGTGCACCTGATTGGAAACTGTCAATAAATGTGGTACTCTCGGTGGCAAGCAAACGGGAGGGCCCCTAGCTCTGCCACCCTGAGTTTGTAGCCTACTTAAGCTAAGCAATGGTCCATTGGACTAGGTAGGTTATAAAAGGGAATTCCAGGAAATTAGATAAGAATAGAGGACCTAATAACTTCTCCAACTATATCAGTTTGACCAGAAACTATATACATGTCTGACAGAGACCAGAGCAGAATCAAACCACTCAAAAATCCATGACCTATGTTGTACATGTGAACACATAAATTAGGGGAATTAGGGGAGCGTCCTAAAATCTTCCCACATTTGAGGAACATATAATCCTGAAGCTCAAAGAATCTCAGAATAAGCCCAGAAGGATCCAAACCAGCTACATTATTATCAAGCGGTCCAATGTCAACGACAAAGATAAAATTTTGAAAATAGCAAAAAAAAAAAAAAAAATATATATATATATATATATGTATACTAACACGTCATATACAGGGAAAACAATAAAGTTAACAGCAGATTTCTCATCAAAGACAGTGGAGTCTGGAAAACAGTGGAGTAACAAATCCAAAGTGCTGAAAGAGGCCAGTATTATTACCCTGTTACAAAAATTAGTTAAAGGCTGAATTATATCCCCTTGTATGCAGATACCACATTTTCTTTATCCATTCATTCATCAGTGGACATTTGAAGAAAGATATCCTACCATATGCGACAAAATGAATGAATCTGGAGGACATTGTGCTAAATGAACTAAGCCAGTCACAGAAGAAAAATATTTCATGATTCCACTTTTACAAGGTATCCAATATTGTCAAACTCATAGAAACAGTAGAATGGGATTTCCAGATACTGAAGGGTGGGAGAAATGGAAAGTAGCTAGCTGTCCAGTGAGTCTAAAGTTTCATTTGTGCAAGATGAATATATTCTGGAAATCTGCTGTAAAACATAGGGCTTATAATTAACAAAACTGTATTGTACATTTACATTTTTAAGTGAGTCGATCTTGTGTTAAGTGATATTACTCCAATAAAAAAATTATATTCTCATTATTTTTTAAAAAATTAGTATTTATGTTTAAACATGAGTGTTGGATTTTCTTGGACCAGTGGGAGGAAACTTAGACATGCAGGGGAGAAACTTTTCAGCTCAGTAACTGTTTTTGTTGCTACAGTGATAGCAGTTTCTTTAATATAACTTCCCTCTAACTCATTTTCTCTTCCCTTCATCATACCTTTCTCCACTTAGCCACTTACAGCACTCGTTTGCTACCCTGGTTATTCTCAGAATTGGCTAAATCAGTTTCCACTAGGGGTGGGATGTTCTCTGGGTGCTGCTTTCTCTAGGTCTTCCTTGAGCTCCCTGATTTCCCCCATGATGCCCACCACACCGTCACAGCTATTTGCAGTAATTCTAGGTTTGAACGTCCCCTGCTACCTGCTCATTTACATCTTAAAGGGAATTTGCCAGAAATCGCTAGGTCCTTCTCACTAATGGTGTAAATTGTGGAGATTTTTTTTCATTCCCATTGTCTTTGCCTATTATTTTTAAGTGAGGAAGTGGAAAAGCTGTGATGTTTTGCTGTTTTGCTCCTAATGAAAACTGAAACACTAAGAATACTGTTTAAAATAACAATTATAATCAAAAGAGTGACAAAAAATAACTACCAGCATTTTGAAGAAAAAAAGTGTACTGAGAAACAAGGTGGTAAAATCTGACTCACTTTTTATTTAGGGAGAAAAAGGTTAATGTCTAAAATTAAAATTTATTTAGCAAGATGGAGGTAAGCACCAGAAGAGATGAAAATTCAAACTGATAGCAGTTATTTGCACGTGGGAAACAAATATTGTGGTGGGGACTGGTGTAATAAGGACTTTTAAATTTTCTTCAGAAGCTAAAAAAAAATAATGAAAAATCAATTATATTTTTTAACATAAAATCTAACAATGAAACTTAAAAAAATCATAATAGCTTAAGAAAGAATAATATACCTAGGAATAAACTGAATAAAAGAATGATACAATTTGTACAAATGAGGACAACAAAACTTTACTGAGAAAAATTAAAGACATAAACAGACACTTCATGTTCATAAATTGAAAGTTCAGTGGAGTTAAAGTGGCCTTCCTCCCCTAAATAATGTATAGATAAAATACAACCTGTCAAATTCATAGGCATTTTTTGAAAGAAGTTGAGCTGACTTGAAAAGATATGGAAAAATGACTCTGAAAAAGAACAAAGCTGGAGGACTTTGATTTCAAAACTTATTGTAAAACTACACCAATCAAGACAATATGACAGTAGGATAAGGATAGGCTTATATGTAAATGAAAAATAAACGAGAATTCAGAAATGAACTCTTATATATTCTGGCCAATTGATTTTTAACACAGATGCCAAGACATTCAATAGGTAACGGATAGTCCTTTCGCTAAATGGTTCTGAGACAATGGAATAGCCAAATTAAAAAACAACAACAACAAAGAAACCCTCACACCGCTTTCTAAGATTATACACAAAAATTAGCACAAAATACATTAAAGGTATAAATGTAAGAACTATATTTTCAAACTTCTGGACCAAACCATAGGTAAAAATAGTCCACAGGCAGGGAGAATATGTTTGCAAATAACATATCTGATGAATACCTTATAATCAAAATATTTAAAGAACACTTACAACTCAATAAGACAAACAACTTCAACAAGAAAATGGACAGAAGGCTTGAACAGGCATTTCACCATAGGTATATAAGTAGCTGATATATGTAAGTGAAAAGGTTTCATATCATTCCTTAGTAAAAAATGTAAATTCAACACAATGTGATAATGCTACATACCTGACAGAAGATTTATAATAAGGAAGACAATACCAAGTACTGGCTTGGAGGTGAACAAATTGGAACCTTCATAAATTGCTGGCAGAGATGTAAAATTACATGTCACTTTGGCAAAGATTTTATTAGTTCTTTAAAGTAGGTGTCCCCAACCCACAGGCCATGGACTTGTACTAGTCCTTGGCTTGTTAGGAACCAGGCCACACAGCAGGAGGTGAGCAATGGGCAAGATGGCATCACCACCTGAGCCCCACCTCCTGTCAGATTAGTGGTGATACTGTATTCTCACAGGAGCTGGAACCTTATTGTGAACTGTGCATGTGAGGGATCTAGGTTGTGTGCTCCTTATGAGAATCTAATGCCTGAAGATCTGAGGTGGAACAATTTCATCCAAAAACCATTTCGCCATCTGCCCCTGCCCCATCCATGGAAAACTGCCTTCCACAAAACCAGTCCCTAGTGCCAAAACTACTGGGGACCATAGCCTTAAAGTTAAACATAAATCTGCTCTATGACCCAGCAATTCCACTCCTAGTATTCTACCCAAAAGAAATAAAAACATATGTCCACACAAAGACTTGTAAATAAATATCCTTAGCAGCATAATTTATGTCAGCCCAAATCTGGAAACAATTAACATATTCATCAGTTGGTGATTTCATAAGCAAAATGTTGTATACTATACAGTGAAATACTCTTCAGCAATAAAAAAGACGAAATAGTGAACCTCAAAAACATACTACATTCAAAATATTTTGTATTGTATGATTTCAATTATAGAAATATACAGAAAAGACAGATCATGTATGCAGACTGAAAAGCAAACCAAAGGTGCCTAAGACAGAAATTAATTTAAAATGAATAATATAAATTAATTTAAAATGGTATCAACATAATTTTTAGAGTGATGGAATTATTGAAAAACTGGATTGCAGTGATGGTAGTAAAATTTCACTAAAATTCTTAAATTGGAAATGACATTGGCAGAATTTTATGAGGTACCTTATATCTCAGTAAAAAAATTTATAAAAAGTGATATGTGATTATTTTATGTCAGACATTATTGGGGGAAATGGAGCACTAAAGTGGTTGAATATAAGCCTAAAGAGGTAGGCAAGAGACAAATTTTTAATGTCAGGTGCTATGCACTGACTGATTTTTGTGCCCCCAAAATTCATATATGGAAGCCCTAATCTCCAATGTTATAGGATTGAGCAGTGGGACTTTGGGGAGGTAATTAGGTCATGAGAATGAAGCCCTTATGAATGGGACTAGTACTCTTTAAAGAGGATACAGGAGAGAGATGATCTCTGTCACGGCTATGTGAGGATACATCAAGAAGGCAGCCATTCTCTGAGTCAGAGATAGGGATTCGACAGACATCAAGTCTGTTGGCACCTTGATCTTGAGCTTCCCAGCCTACAGAACTGTGAGAAATAAATATTTGTTGTTTAAACCACCTAGTAAAATTTGCTTTCTGCCCCAGCATATGATTCTTTTTTGTAAACATTCTAAGTGCACTTGAAAATGTGAAAATGCATTCATAGATTTGCATTCAGTATTCTGTATCTGTCAAGAAGCTTAATTTAGTTAGTCAAAATATTTCTTACTTAAAAAAACATTTTATAAAATAGTAAAACAAAACAAGAAATCTATGATTCTCCAATTATATTTAACCTCTAGCTATTCCATCTGCCTACAATGCCTTCTTCTACCAACATTTATCAAAATTCTCCTAGTCTTTTCAGGTCTAACTCAATTTCCATCTTTTCTAGAGGGCTTTTTGTTTCCCCAGTTGGAAATACTCTTTTCATTTTCTAAAATCTGTAGCACTTTATTTATATCTTTATCAAATATTGTAGACATTTATATGTCTATTATTCACTTAATAGATTGTAGCTTCCTGAAGGTCTGGAGTGGGAAGAATTGATATTTAATTCCCAGAAACCCTTGCCTTGAGCACGCCTCAGAAAAGTTTTTTATGGTTGAATGAATGAATATAATACAAAGACTCAGGTCTAAGATGGAGATCAATAATTCTACTTATAAGTTTTAGCCCATTTTTAGTCTACTCTTATCCCTCCCTTTTCTCATCTTGAAAAAATATTAACTTTATTACTTAAAAACTGGTTTTATTTTTTGAATTTCTCTTTGGCCTTAATAAAATCATAGTTGTGTACCTCAAACCCTAAAGCTACCAGATTCTTTCAAAATAACTGTATTTGAGTTGAGCTACCAGTAAAATAAACTAGAGAATATTGAACAGGTCGCACAGCTTTGTAAAAAGTCATGTAAAAGCACTAAATACTACATCATTTTGTTAATGAATTTAAAGACCTAATGAGAAAACAAAATGGAACAAATGAATATATTGCCATGATGAAGTTTGTAAATGCAATGGAGATCAGTAGAGCAGAGGGACAGGACCTTTTTACATAATTAAAAGGGCTCACACCTTAGTTTTTAATCTGAGAAAATCTTTTAGGTAGAATAGCCTTACCATCCACATTTAGATGAAGCCTATGCTTGAAAAATAGAATCTATTAGTAAAAATGCTAACATTAAAATCTGCCCTTTTCAATGTTTTTGAATCATTAGGAAATGCTAAAGGAAAATCATTCTGCATGAAAGTAAAGTGCACATTAACTCAATAATTCATTTTATAATTAACTTATTGAAGGAGTTTAGAACATTACGTCCTCAATTTTTTCCATTATTCTTTCATATTCCCTAGAATTTAAATAGGTATACTGAGATTTTGAATTCCACACAACCTTTTGGCTGGAAATGTCATAAAGGGTGTTTAAGATCCCAATTATGCCATGGAACCGTTATAATACTACATACCGCACATTCAGTCATTAATTCTGTGGCATAAAAGTACAACCTAGTGTAATTTTTATCTGTGAGAAGTGTACAAGAGCAGACAAAGCTGTAGCCAACCCGTATTTAACCTCATTTCACCAAAGCTCAGCACCATTTCAGTTGAACAAGAAAAATTTTCAGTCAGGGTTGAGATGTTAAAATTTCACCATCCCAAGTCGGATAATCCAAATGAGAAAACCTATAAAGTGTAGTTGACCAAACAAAACATAACAATGGGAAAAGAAGAGCTCAAGAAAAAAAATATGATCTGTGAACAAACTGTTCCTCCAGGAAACACAGAAACAAATGAATACAAATAGGCACCACTGCTCTGAAAGGACCTAAATCAACAAGCGGACATGGGGGAAATGTTGTATCATTTAGACAACTAAGCCCATTGTTGAAGAGTGAAAATAAAACTTGTGTGTGTGTGTGTGTGTGTGTAAAACTATGTGTGTAATATCATACATTAATATGTGCAAATAAAAATTGAATTGTTTTGCTATCTAGCTGGCAATTTTCATTTTATCTTCAAAGTATTAAAAAGAACCATACATACTCTGTGTAATGACCAATGTCAGGCAATATGTTTTATTCAGTCTTTCAAACAGAAAATGCTGGAATTCATTTAGCACCTTCTATGTCTCTGATACTGACTTTGTTATTGTAACTAGACATAAGGCAATTTAAAACGCACTTTCTAGCTTTTGGTAATGCAAAAGACAGGCATGTTTAACAGAGAATTATAAAACACTACTGTGCCTACTTTATATTTTAAAAACAGTTCTGAATCTACATGCTTATCTCTGCGTAAAATTCTTTTGTTAAGTTACACACACACACATTATGCTTTGAGTTTTAAGTATAAAATCTACAGGAAAGAATTATACAAAAGTAATCACTGTATTTTTTTCAACATATTTGTCTCCTAACTACTGTTGACATTCTCTTATCAATAATTACACAATACCACATGAAACATTGTAAAAGCAATACCACATGAAAAATGTACTTTATAATCAAGAGCTATGAAAATATTTTTTCAATGATTATATTCCTCTTTTATACTGTGTCTGAGGAAAACTCTGAGTTCCATTAGAGACTTAATCACTAAAAATGCCATGACACTGGACTTTTCTCACTGAACATTTTGTCCACATTCGTGTTCTTTTCTCCAGATCAGTGATTTTTTTTAACTTCTTAAAGGATCTCTTCCTTGCATCTGTTAAAATTCAGTCAATTATTTTGTGCAAGAAGATAGGCTATTATTTCAGAAATAACTGTAATAAGGTGTAAGTACAGTAATTGAGGTGTGAAGAGGGTGCTGTGGTAGCCTAGGGTTCATAGTGACTCCCTCTGCCCTTGCAGATCAGAAGGCTGGAATGTATTTAGGGAGTGAGTGATTGGGAAAAAGCCTTGGGAAATGGGCAAAGATTATCGGAAACAAATGTCATGAATGTGAAGAATATTCCATTAAACTAATGACCTGCCTTCAGATAGAAGATAGAAGTCAAAAGATGACTTGGTGAGAATGCACATGAGAAGGCGTTTCTGATGGAAGAATGCAGCCACTTAATTATACAGTTCCAGGACCAGGTCTAAAAAATGAGATAATACAAACAATATCATTTATTTTAATAAGTCAAGATTATATTTAACCATTAAAAGCTTATTTGTGATACTACAACACTATTAGTAATAATGAAGTTTTACCTGTTTTTCACCCCACCCAAATTTTCCACCTGTATTTTTGTTCTGCATTATGCCTGTATTAGTCAGGGTTCTCTTAGAGGGACAGAACTAATAAAATAGGTAGATAGATAGATAGATATAGCTAGATAGATAGATATAGATAGATAGATGATAGATGATAGATAGATAGATGATAGATAGATAGATGATAGATAGATAGATGATAGATAGATAGATGATAGATAGACAGACAGATGATAGATAGATAGATAGATAGATAGATAGATAGATAGATAGATATAGATAGATAGATGATAGATGATAGATAGATGATAGATAGATAGATGATAGATAGATGATAGATAGATAGATAGATAGATAGATAGATAGATAGATAGATAGATAGAGATAGATAAAGGGGAGTTTATCAAGCCTTAACTTACTCAATCACAAGGTCGCATGATAGGCTGTCTGCAAGCTGAGGGGCAAGGAGAGCCAGTCTGAGTCCCAAAACTGAAGAACTTGGAGTCTGATGTTCAAGAGCAGAAAGCATCCAGCACAGGAGAAAGATGTAGGCTGGAAGGCTAGGCCTGTCTCTTTCACTTTTTCTGCCTCCTTTATATTCGTTGGAAGGTGATTAGATGATTAGATTGTGCCCACCAGGTTAAGGGTAGATCTGCCTTCCCCAGCCCACTGACGTAAATGTGAATCCAGACACAACCGGGATTAATACTTTGTATCCCTCAAACCAATCAAATTGGTTTAATTAATACCAATCAGTATTAACCACCACAATGCCATTATGGAAACCCCTTTGTCTAAGACAACCTAAGCTTGTAATAATTATTAGCCAATTAAAATTTTAAACAATATAATGCAGCTATAATTGTCATTACTGATGGACAAATGAATTGCTTCTCTAAAAATACAAAAGCAGTTTTTAATAAATATTTCATTTTCATTCTTTTCTCATATATATAATTTTTGGGTTAAACAAAATTTGTCACTGAAATACATGTGCCTTCTGCACTATCAATATGAAAATTTCACAGAAAATTTTTTTAAAAATATTAAAAGTCAGGAAACAACATATGCTGGAGAGGATGTGGAGAAATAGGAACGGTTTTACACTGTTAGTGGGAGTGTAATTTAGTTCAACCATTTTAGAAAACAGTGTGGCGATTCTTTAAGGATCTAGAACTAGAAATACCATTTGACCCAGCAATCCCATTACTGGGTATATACTCAAAGGATTATAAATCATTCTACTACAAAGACACATGTACACGTATGTTTACTGCAGCACTGTTCACAATAGTAAAGACGTGGAACCAACCCAAATGCCCATCAATGATAGACTGGATAAAGAAAATTTGGAACATATATACCATGGAATACTATACAGCCATAAAAAAGGATGAGTTCATGTCCTTTGCAAGGACATGGATGAAGCTGGAAACCATCATTCTCAGCAAACTAACACAGGAACAGAAAAGCAAACACAGCATGTTCTCACTCATAAGTGGGAGTTGAACAATGAGAACACATGGACACAGGGAGGGGAACATCACACACCGGGGCCTGTCAGGGGGTGGGGGGGCGGGGAGGGATGGCATTAGGAGAAATACCTAATGTAGATGACGGGTTGATGGGTACAGCAAACCACCACAGCACATGTATACCTATGTAACAAACCTGCACATTCTGCACATGTACCCCAGAACTTACAGTATAATAATAATAAAAAATTGGTTTCATTGCAGAATTTAAGTACCTATATATCTTATATTGCAAATGTTTCCCTACCTGACTTTGTATTTAACCACAACATTAATGAATAAATATACAATTTATTTTTTTGTTTTGGCCTTAAGTCACATTTTATTTTATTAATATTTGTTGTGATACTACTGCTTTAAAATATTTTATTCTCTTTATTTTTGCAACTATATGTTGGAGGCTAAGAGGCAAGTTTAAATGCTGAGGAAGTAGTTTCAGATAAAACATCACCTATGGCCGGGTGCAGTGGCTCACGCCTGTAATCCCAGCACTTTGGGAGGCCGAGGCGGGTGGATCACAAGGTCAGGAGATCGAGACCATCCTGGCTAACACGGTGAAATCCCATCTCTACTAAAAAACAAAAAAATTAGCCAGGCGTGGTGGTGGGCACCTGTAGTCCCAGCTACTTGGGAGGCTGAGGCAGGAGAATGGCGTGAACTTGGGAGGTGGAGCTTGCAGTGAGCTGAGATCGTGCCACTGCACTCCAGCCTGGGCAACAGAGCGAGACTCCATCTCAAAAAAAAAAACAAAACAACAACAACAAAAAAAAACCATCATCTATAATCATCACATGATTATACTTATCTAATGGCCTAACTTTATAATGGTTGAGCCAAAACTTAATTATCAAGAAAATTAAAAAAAAAAACTACTACCATGTTATCCCATCCACTACCCTGACATTTCTGAATGGTGTGGCCAATGGATATTCCCTATCTAAAAGCTAAGCATGACTAGGTGACTGCTACAGTGTTTTCCAGGTGGCTCATGTTTAAATATGTTGGAGAGATGATAACTATTATGATCATTTAATATTGGCAATATGCCAATCTATTAGAATCTCTAAATATTGTTTAGCTTTATTTTACATAAAAATTGCTAGACTTAAATGACTTAGTTTACCCCCAAACACATATTAACATCTAAAGCACAATCTGGGAAACACTGTCCTAAAATCATTTAAATGTTTAATCTGATTGATACAAGGGACTGTTCTCACTCTTTTGTCCTCTCTAATTCTACTCACTGACATTTTATTAAGTGAAAACTACTCCAAGATATCTTCTTTTACTTCTGTCTTTACTATTCTCCTCCCAAGACACAATGATCAATAGTTTATAGTTAGTGCTTAAATAGAAAACTGTCTTCTTTATTTCCATTCTTCTTTAAGTGTTCTCTTTCTGTCTCCATACACACACACACACACACACACACACACACACACACATACATTTATTTAGCCAGAAACAGGAAAAGGAAAATAAGGATGGTGAGAGGGATACAGCAGATAAGGAGGAAGGAGAAAGGGAAAAGGAAAGAGCAGAGGGAGTAGAAAGAAAGAAAAGAAAAGAAAAGGGAGGAGGAGGAACAGTTTGAAAGTCTTCACATATGACGAACTGTGGAAAGTGAAGAAAAATAACAGCCTAACTTTGAGAGACATTCAATCTAGATAAGGATACGTAAAGATAAGTGCTATCTATAATAGATGAGAACAGAGAGAACACAAAAAGGCAAAGCCAAGGGAAGGATCTGAAAGATTGATGGCTTTTCATGTGATAAAGGAGAAAAGGAAAATATTAGAGGAGGATGGAGAATGATCTCAGATGCTAAATCAATGAACAGATGCTATTGGACTTAACAGTTTGACTCTTATAAAGTCACTAAATACCTGGGTAAGAACAGTTCCAGTAACAAAATTCCAGCAATTCAAGTCCAGAAACATATTGAAAGAATTATATACCATAATAAAGTAAAATTGATCTCAGGAATACAAGGCCAGTTTAACATCCAGTGTCAATAAATGCAATACACTATAGCAATAGAATAAAGCACAAAAACTAACATCTATTGAAATGAATAAAAGGCATTTGACAAATTCAACACTCACTTATTAAAAAGAAAAACTAAACAAACCAGGAATAGGAAGGAACTTCCTCAATCTTATAAAGGATATCTATGAAAAATCCAAATCTAACTTCATACTTACTGGCAAAAACCAGAATGCTTTCTCCTTAAAATTAGGAGCAAGACAATGATGTCTGCTTTTGCTGCTTCTATTAAATGTTGTACTATAAGTTCTAGTCAAAGCAATTGCCAGGGAAATTAAAGATTGAAAATGAAGCAGTAAAACTATCATTAAATACATGAACTTGCATATAGAAAATCCTAAGGAATACACATAAAAACTAGAACTAATAAACAAGTTCAGCAAGGTTGTAGGATACAAAGTCAATGTTTCAGATATACTAGTACCTTGAATACATAAAAGGCTCCCAAAACTCAATAGAAAAAAAAAATCAGTTACAAAATGGGCAAAAGACACAGTTTACTGAAGAGTATAGATAGATGGAAAAAGGCACATGAAGCGATATTCGACACCATTAGCCATCATCAAAATGAAAATAAAAGCCATACTGAGGTATCACTTCACACCTGTGTGGATGATTATATTTAAAAAGTTAGACAGTAATATGTTTTAAAGAAGATATAAAGAAATTGAAACCCTTGTATACTTCTGGTAGCAGTGTAAAATAGTAAAGCTGCTTGTAAAATACAGTTTCTTAAAACATAGAGTTACCATATAACACAGCAATTCTACTTCAACATAAGCACTCCAGATAAATGAAAAGTTATGTTCTCATAGAAACATGTATATGAATGTTCATAGCATGGTTGTTTATAATAGCCCAAAGTGAAAACAATCCAAAAGTCCATCAAATAATGACAGAATGAGCAAAATGTGGTATACCCATAAAACAAAATGTTACTTGGCTGACCATACATAAAAAGGAATAAAGTCCTGATCTATGCAACAAATAGACGAACTTTGAAAACTTTATGCTAAGTGGAAAAAGCTAGTCATGAAAAATCATATAATTTATTTTATCTGAAATATCCAGAATAGAAAAATCTGTAAGTGATAAAAAGTATATTACAGCAGGCGTAGTGGCTCACTTCTATAATACCAGCACTTGGGGAGGCCGAGGCGAGCAGATCACTTGAGATCAGGAGTTTGAGACTAGGCTGACCAACATGGTGAAACCCCATCTCTACTAAAAATACAAAAATTAGCCAGGCTTGGTGGCACACGCCTGTAGTCCCAGCTACTCAGGGAGGCTGAGGCAAGATAATTGCTTGAACCCTGGAGTGAACCCTGGAGGCAGAGGTTGCAGGAAGCCAAGATTGCACTACTAAACTCCTCCAGCCTGGGTGACAGAGTGAGACTCCATCTCAAAAAAGAAAAAAAAAGGGTAGATTACTGGTTTCCTAGAGCTGAGAGGAGGGGAGTTGGTTGCGGGGAAATGGAGACTGACCACTAATAAGTAGGTTTCTTTTGGAGGTTATGAAAATATTCTAAAATTAGACAGTAGTGATGGTTGAATAACTCTGTGAAGACACTAAAAACCATTGAATGGTGCACTCTAAATGATGAATCGTTTGGTATGTAAATTATATCTCAATACATCTGTTAAAAAATAACAGTTCAGGTAGATTAAAATAGGCTATGATATATATGACAAAAGAAGATGTGAAGATTCTACTTAAGGCATTGATCTCTGTTCCAGTTCACTGAATATTTACTACCCATTTTTCTTTTCTTCAAGTTCTGCAGATCCATACCAAGCGATGATGTCAGTGGTTATGGTAACTTTGTAGGATAAACAGTCTACATAATGCTCCTTTGTGGTTCTGTGGTATTGGCTACTTTGAGACTCTTCCAATTTCTGACACATGAGTACTTGCAAACTTTAATTTTAGAATATCTTTAATAATAACTCACTTTTTCCCAAATTTAATGTATTTGAGCCTTAATGAAATTATAGACATACAGTGCAGCTTTTTTACATGTGAAAAACTATCTGTCAGGTGGTCTTCCTGATTTTCAACTGAATACTTACTATCTGTTCAAAGTACAGAAGCTCATTCAGCCTACTCAGGAATTCATATGTCTTATCTCCATTTGAGTCACTACTAATAAATTATGAATTTAACAAGTTTCTGTGAGCCAAATTGTCTTCTTTAACTTATTTTCAGGGTATCTTTGGGCATACATTTCCATAAGAAATGTTTTATAATCAGTAACTATAAAATTCTAACTCATATTGGAATCAGTATTCTCTAAAATGATTCCATGACTGTTCCCCATGGGCCAAGGCATTCTGTGAAGGGGCTGGGTTTCTGCTGGACTTCTCAGTAGGCCGAAGTATATTGAGATTCTTCAAAATGAGGATAAAATGTGTGTCACAGTTTTAAAGCACATGAGATTTAGAGTTGGAAAGATCCATGGTCAAATTCTAGTTCTTAAACTCACTAACTGTGACAGTTTAAAATTAAAACTTAGCTACTTTGTCTGTTAAATTGGGAAGATAATGATACCTAAGGCATAGGTATTATGAGAATGAAATACAACAATACATTTGTCCACTCAGGCTGCTATAATAAAATACCATAGACTGGGTGTTTCAAACAACAGAAGTTCACTTTTTCACAGTTCTCTAGACTGGAAGTCCAAAATCAAGGTGCTGGCAGGGTTGATGTCTGCTGAGGGCACTGCCCTGGGGTTGCAGAGTCCTGCCTTTTGGCCATGTGCTTTTCTGACCTCTTCTTTGTAAGTGTGCAGAGAGTGAGGGAGTGAACCCTTTGCTGGATTTTCTTATAGGGACACTAATCCTATCAGATCAGGGCTTCACCCCTGTGACCTCATTTAACCTTAACTACTACTTCCCTAGAGGCACCCCTTGAAATACATCCATATTGAGGATTAGGACTTCAGTATAGAAATTTTGAGGGGACACAAACATTCAGTTCATAATAAATAATATTTAGAATGTACCTACAGTTCCTGGCACATAAGTCCCAAATTAAGAGCAGTTTTCATTATTATCATTATTGTTATCATCACAATTTTCATTATTACTCTTAATAATGCTATTCACCCAGGAAAAACTATATATACATATATATCCCAGAAATCCTATCCTTCCTTCAAAATAAATTAATAGGTGGCAAGTTTGATGGTTCTGGAGTTAGGCAGACCTGGATTCCAGTCCTAGCTCCACCATTGACTGTTTGCAGAAGAAGCATTCTGAGCCTCAAATTCCTCATCTACAATAATGGGGTAATGATCGCCCCTCATTCATAGGCCTATTAACAGGACTAAATGAAAAAACTTATGTAAGTGCTGAGAGAAATACCGGACAAAGAGTGCTCAATGATGATAGCTTTTACTATCACAGATACAACTTTGGTAAATTTCTACAGTGAGTCCTTGTAGGCACACCTCTAGGTTTATCTCCAATTCTTTACATTGGAGAAAACTGAGAATTTGATTCTAAGTACTGGGGGACATATATATAACTCACTCAGCAGCACCAATGCATTTTTAAATGAAAAATGCAAAACACATATTTACTTTTTGCTATCCAATGTCAGATAACTACTCTTTCTGAATCTGACTCAAATTGCTTCTAAAATGCAAGTTTATTAAAATGCGTAGGGTATGCCTGGTATTAAGAATGGTGTATATCCTTTACACCTGCGTCTGATCAGAACTACTACAGAAGTCTCTAAGCTCCTGGAGACCAGGGCTGTAACTACTCTCATATTTAAAAAGGGACTTTCCATTGTTTCTTATAGAAGAAAGCAGGGTGGTAAGGACTAATAACTTTCATAAAATGGCCATTTTTTTTCCTGGTAAAGTTATCTTCTTGCCTTTCAGACAACAAACTGTCTGTTGGAATATGTATGGTTTTCACATGGCTTTTTCTTATCTATGCTGAAAGTTTTCACATCTCTTCTGGCAAACATAAGCCTGTCACAAATGAATCTACCACATATAGATCTGTCCAACTAGCTATGTCAACAAGATTATATCCATCAGATTAAGTGTACCAACAAATATTTAAAATGTTTTGCCTGTTGCCCATGTTTTCCTAATGCTGACCTCTAGGCTCAGTCTTGCCAATCTGTGGAGTAGATGACCATCTGCAATTCACTCTGCTAACAGGTAGATTCTGGTAATTTTCTTATCTAGACTGCCCGTCATCAGTTTCCAATACATTATTTTAGATTAACATAGCCTAGGCATTATACTTTCTTGGTATAATGAGTATACTCATTATATTTCAGTCTGAATATAAAGAATTCCTAGATGTGCTAATGACCCCTGGCCCCTACACCCACACCCACCTTTCCATCAACAAGGAAAGAAGTCACAGCTCCAACTATAACCAAGTTTGTCAGTCCTTTAGTCATTGGAAAATATATTCAGATTTATGTTTAAAGATAGTAATTCTATTTCTGCTTGATTGTTCCATTGTTTATATCAATGATACCCCTCACCCCTGCAAAAACACTGCATCTATTAGTTTCAATGGACGTGGAATACACAATTCCTTTAAGTACTTTGTAAACTTTGCGAATATTAGGTGCAGAATTTGTGCTTCCATTATTCACTTTCTTTTCTTCTTAATATTCTGGACCTATTCAAATGCTGTTCAAAATCTGAAAAATAGAATAACTTTCTGTAAAAACTTACAACCGTGGTATTTATTAATATTCAGAGGCATGGTGTTTTTCTTTCTTTTCTGGGATATTTTAGAGAGTGTTAATTCTTCATAAGGGGCCTATTATGTTTTTCAGGTTGTGAACTGCTGAGATTCTCGGCATCTTAAAAAGACACAGCAATCCAGGAACAAATAGACATTTAAAGAGAAGAATGCTTATTACACTGCCATGTGGCCACTGGGTACTCATTAAATATTAGTTGATGTTCAACAAATTGAGTGGAATGTAGTTAATTTCTGCATAAGGAGACTGCAAAGTAGAACTTCGGTTATGCCTGAAACTAAAAGAGAGGGTTTAAAAATGAAGAATAAAAACCTTCTCATAAAAGTTAAATTGGTATTCTGGCTGTCATAAAATGCCATAGAGTATCACTGTGATTGTGACACAATACTAATCAAAATATTATATATAGACTCCGGATATTTTGACAAATACAGGGCTTGTCCAAAGTTGAAAAGCCTTTTCTCATAATATTCTGATCACTTTAATCTTGTAATTGATTTGAGGTAGTAGTAAGATGGTTAAAATAACTGATCTATAAATAATCTATAAAATTGTGTGTTAGTAAATTTTTATTTCAGTGGAGCCTTAGCTACAGACAGACAGTTATATCGACTTGCTTCTGTAAGGATTTGTTTATGCCACAGACTGGTCATTGAATCTTATTAACCATTGAACTGGTGTTCATGACCTCATTTTTCCACAAAAATATAACTACAATATGCACTGATTACATATAA
This sequence comes from Hylobates moloch, assembly GCF_009828535.3. Lineage (NCBI taxonomy): Eukaryota > Metazoa > Chordata > Mammalia > Primates > Hylobatidae > Hylobates > Hylobates moloch. The sequence continues at coordinate 38,195,918 of NW_026652285.1, forward strand.
AGTTATAATTGTAACTATCATAGTCTAATATAATGTATCCTCCTGGAGTACAAGGAATTTTTGACATCTGTTATTCCCTGTTTATATTCACAAAGCAAAAAAGGCCTGTAAATGACTCCAAATACTATCCTTCTCTGTCTTCTTTAGGAAAGGCAGGCTACAGGTTTGAAAATGTTGCTTGTGTCATTATGATGAATGGGTATACCCTCACTGTTGGGTACAAGGTTCTATATGTGCTCTTCAAATCAAACTTGTTAGATGTGTTGTTCAAATATTCTGTATCTTCGCTATTATAGTGCATGTTCAGAGGAGATAGTGCTGTTGGTGATACCCTGGACATTTATCTCCCACCTTTGATCTACTATAGGTTCCTGCCTACTTTCCAAGCTTTACTGTCTGGATATACTACCAATTTTGCTGTTTCTTGCATCTGAAACAAGAACCCTATGCAAATAAGAGAAATTGTTTCCGATGCAGAGAACAGCCTTTGAAACCAAGACTACATTGTAGACAGGAGATTTGAAGTAAAATGGAATAAATGCAAGCTTGTCTGCTATCACTGCTAAGGACAATGAAAATCCCATTATCATGAAAGCATGGGCAGCTGGGTGCACAGGACAGTTATGAAACAGAAAATTAAAGTATTCCCTATGATAACCATGATTAAAGAACTGATTGAAAGCAACTTTGAAGTAAAGGAGGGCTCCTTGTTTTTGCCGTGACAGACTTGTCTGATGGGTAAAAATAATTCAAGGAATACAGCATAAGGTGTCTGTCTCTAAGGGCACTGAACAATTTAAAGAAAAAAATGACAGGGTCAAATCTGTAAAATTTGGACAGGGATCCAAGATAGTTGATTAGAAGCAGCTGTGGTGCACAGCCCTCACAGAGAGGAATGAAAAGGTGTGAGGGAATTCAGCACTTCCAACTGAGATATCGAGATTCTTGCACTGAGATTGACTAGGCAAACAACTTGACCCACAGATAAAGAAGAAAACTAGGGGGGTAGGCAGGGCTGGGAGTCAGCCCACCCAGAAGTGGCATGGAGCCAAAGGAACACCCACCCCCAGCCAAGGGAAATGATGAGTGATTGTACATTTCCACCTGGGAAACCATGCTTCTACAGATCCTTGCAACCCATTGATCAGGAGATCCCCTCATGAGCCATGCCACCAGGGCCTTGGGTCTGATACACACAGCCATGTGGAGTCGTGGCAGAGTAGTTGCTCAGGCACAGAGATCCAGTAGTTTTACATACTCTGGCCCCAGGATTCTTGGTAAGGTAGGAAATACATATCCCTAGGAAGGGGGCTGAATCCAGGGAGCCAGGCAGAGTCATTCTGCAGGCCCTACTTCCAAGCACGTCACAAGTTAAAGCCCATTGTTTTGGAATCACAGCCAGCCAATAGCAGTGGGTGGAGTCTGCCTGAGATGGGTCCAATTTCCTGGGGCAGCTTCCATCTCCATTGACTCACCTGCTCCAGCCTGCTGGCTGTGGATAATACAGATGGTCTGGATGAGGAAGGCTCCCTCACAACACAGCACAGCTCCCTTGCCAAATCATCACCAGACTGCCTCTTTAAGGAGGACCCTGATCCATTCCTCCTCACTTGGCGAGACCTCCCAACAGGGGCTTCAGCCAGTCCAGCCAGGGTTCTACAGACAGAGCTTTGATCTCTCTCTGGGGCACAGCTCCTATGGGAAGAGGTGGCCCCCATCTTGCAGTATGGTTGACTCAGCCACTCCAGCCTGCTTGCTTTGGAGAATACAGGTCATCTGGACAAGAAAGGATCTCCCTCAGTGTAGCACACATGCTCTACCAAAAAGCAGCCAGACTACTTCTTTGGGTGGATCCCTGACCCCATTCCTCCTGACTGGGTGAGACCTCCAAATGGGGGTCTGCAGCCACCTCCTACAGGTGTGTATGGGCCAGCAACAGGTCAGTACCACCCTGGGATAAAGCTTCCAGATGAAGGAACTGGCTGCCATCTTTGATGTTTTGTGGGCTTTATTGGTGATACCTCCAGGTATGGGAGAAACTGAGGCAACTGGGCTCTGGAGCAGACCCCCAGCAAACTGCAGAAGCCATGTGGCGGAGTGGTCTGACCATCAAAAGAAAAACAAAGAAACAAAAAACAAGAACAACAACAAAAACATCAACAAAAAAACCCCACAAAATCCTCGTTCAAAGGTCAACAACCTCAAAGAGTGAAGGCTGATAAGCCCACAAAAATGAGAAAGAATCAACGCAAAAACACTGAAAACTCAGAAAGGCAGAATGTTTCTTCTCCTCCAAATGACTGCAACATATCTTCAGCAAGGACACAGAACTGGGCTAAGGCTGAGAAGGCTGAATTGACAGAAGTAGGCTTCAGAAAGTGAGTAATAACAAACTTTGCAGAGCTAAAGGAGCATGTTGTAACCCAATGCAAAGATGCTAAGAATCATGATAAAACAATACAGGAGCTGATAGCCAGAATAGCCAGTTTAGGGAGGAATATAACCAATCTAATGGAGCTGAAAAACACAACATGAGAACGTCACAATGCAATCACAAGTATCAATAGCAGAATAGATCAAGCAGAGGAAAGAATCTCAGAGCTTGAAGACTATCTTTCTGAAATAAGACAGGCAGAAAAGAGTAGGGAAAAAATAATGAAAACTAATGAACAAAACCTCTGAGAAATATGGAATTATGTAAAAAGGCTGAACCTACGACTGATCGCGGTACCTGAAAGAGATGGGGTGAATGGAACCAAGTTGGAAATCATACTTCAGAGTACCATCCAGAACTTCCCCAACATAGCAAGACAGGCCAACACTGAAATTCAAGAAATGCAGAGGACCCCAGTAAGACATTCCATGAGAAGATAAACCCCAAGACACATAATCATCAGATTCTCCAAGGTTGAAATGAAAGAAAATATGTTAAGAACAGCCGGAGAGCAAGGCCAGGTTACTTACAAAGGGAACTCCATCAGACTAACAGCAGACATCTCAGCAGAAACCCTAGAAGCCAAAAGAGATTGAGAGCCGATATTCAACATTCTTAAAGAAAAGAATTTCCAACCCAGAAATTTATATCTGGCCAAACTAAATTTCTTAAGTGAAGGAGAAATAAGGTCATTTTCAGACAAGCAAATGCTGAGGGAATTTTTCACCACTATACCTGCCTTGCAAGAGGTCCAGAAGGAAGCACTAAATATGAAGGAAGGAAAAACAGTTACCAGTCACTACCAAAACACACTGAAGTATACAGACCAGTGACACTATGTAGCAACCACATAAAAAAGCCTGCAAAATAACCAGCTAGCATCATGATGACAGGATCAAATTCACAACACTAACCTTAAAAGTAAATGGGCTAAACACCCCAATTAAAAGACACAGAATGGCAAGCTGGATAAAGAGCCAAGGCCCATTGGAATGCTGTCTTCAAGAGGCCCATCTCACATGCAAAGACTCACATAGGCTCAAAATAAAGGGATGGAGGGAAATTTACCAAGCAAATAGAAAACAGAGAAAAGCAGGGGTCACAATCCCAGTTTTGGACAAAACAGATTTTAAACCAACAAAGATAAAAAAATGACAAAGAAGGGCATTACATAATGGTAAAGGGTTCAATTCAACAAGAAGAGCTAACTCTCTTAATTATGTATGCACCCAATATAGGAGCACCTATTTTCATAAAGCTTAGAGATCTACAAAGAGACTTAGACTCCCGCACAATAATAGTGGGAGACTTTAACACCTGACTGTCAATATTAGACAGCTCATCAAGACAAAAATTAACAAAGACAATCAGGACCTGAACTCAGCTCTGGATCAAGTGGACCTGATAGATAGCTACAGAACCCTCTACCCAAATTCAACAGAATATACATTCTTCTCATCACCACATGACACTTACTCTAAAATTGATGACGTAGTTGGAAGTAAAACACTATTCAGCAAATGCAAAAAATAACTGAAATCATAACAGTCTCTCAGACCACAGTGCAATCAAATTATAAGTCAAGATTAAGAAATTCACTCAAAAGCACACAACCACATGGAAATTGAACAACCTGCTCCTGAATGATTCTTTGATAAACACTAAAATCAAGACAGAAATCAAGAAGTTCTCTGAAACTAATGAGAGCAAAGAGACAACATGCCAGAATCTCTGGGATACAGCTAAAGCAGCATTAAGAGGGAAATTTATAGCACTAAATACCCACATCAAAAGCTAGAAATATCTCAAGTTAACAACATAACATCTCAATGAAAAGAAGTAGGGAACCAAGAGCAAACTAACTCTAAAGCTAGTAGAAGACAAGAAATACCCAAGATCAGAGCTGAACTGAAGAAGATAGAGTGCAGAACTGTTTGATGTTGGAGGAAAAGCAAGGATGTTGAAGGAGTCCCACTGATTACCTGAGGTCAGATACACACAGGGCCTGCCTAATATTGAGGCAGAATTCTCCCTACATGAGCCTTCTGAATATAGAGTGATAAGAACACACACATATATATGCACACATGTATATATACACACATATGGGCCAGGCGCAGTGGCTCATGCCTGTAAGGTTGGGAGTTTGAGACCAGCCTGGCCAACATGGCGAAACCCCATCTCTACTAAAATTACAGAAAATTAGCCAGGTATGGTACCACGTGCTTGTAATCCCAACTACTCGGGAGGCTGAGGCATGAGAATCACTTGAACCTGGGAGGCAGAGGTTGCAGTAAGCTCACCGAACCTGAATGAGATCTGTCTCAAAAAAAAAAAAAATATATATATATATATATATTTATATATATATAACACACACACACACATACACACACAAACCCATTGGGAAAGGGGATAGAAGCACAGAAAAGAACCCCATTATGGTGCAGAAATGCAGTGCTTGCTGAAATCTAATGAAGGAACAGAATACAGAAAAAAAAAAGGCTCTTTGACATTACAGGCCTCACACTAAAACAAAGTATGAACAGAATATCACTTCAAAAATTCATTGAAACCTGTAGTGTAACAAAGCTAAGTATAAAGCAAACTTGTATACAAATTAGGTTGATTCAACCCTCCACGATAACACCATGACAGAATAAGACACTTTCACATTTCTGGGCATAACTATTATTTACTTTAGTTTCTGGTTTTGTTAAAAGTCTGGCATTCAACAAGAATTATGAACTACAAAAAATATCAAACCAATATCATGTGTTACCAAAAGATTAAATAGTCAGAGGGAAAAAATTCAAATGTGGCACAGATACTGGAATTATCAGATGGGACTTTAAAATTATTAAATAGAAACATTATTTGGCTAAAATGTTAGGAATAGATGACATGAAGAACAGATAGAGAATTTCAACAGATAGATAAAAACTATATTTTAAAACCCCAAGATACTAGAAATAAAAAAAAGTCAGAAATAAAGAGTTTCATCAAAAACCTTATCAGCACATAGTTTCAATATAAGAAAGGATCAACTAAACTGAATACAGTGCTATAGAAATTCACTAAACTGAAATACAAAAAGCAAAAATCATGAAAAATTGAATGAAACATTCAAGATCTATGGGACAATATATAACAATCTAGCATGAATGCACAAAGAGTCCTTGGTGAAGAAAAGAGTGGGTAATAAGATATTTGAATTAGTAATGGTCGAAAAAAATTTTTTTAATTATCGGCCAACAATAGCTCACATACTCCAGAAAATCAGAGAACCCCAAACAGAATAAATGAAAAGAAAAACAAATCTAGGTACACTTTAGTCAAAGTGCCAAAAATCAAAGATTAAAAAGAAATCCTGGAGGCAGCCAGAGAAGTCAGGAACACTCCATAGAGATGAACAACAATAAGAGGTATGGTTTACTTCTCATGAAAAATACTGAAAGCCAAAAATAATGGAGTGACATGCATAGTGTTGAAAGATAACATACACTTGGCTGAAATAGTCTTTCAACGTGAGTTTTGAACTGAGTTTTCTTCTAGCTCCTGTTTCAGATGTAGAAAGCTGAATAGAGCATTACTCCTACATAGATGACAACAACAAAAAACACACTGTATAATCTAAAAAGTCAGAACTTTTCTGGAACCCATCAAAGAGTTGTGGTCGCAGGAAAAACAGCTAACCCAAAATCTAAGAAAGACAAGTACAGCCAAAGAGAGACAAGACATAGTAGTTGCTTCCTTGGAGAAGATGACAGATTCCATACAAACTGCTAATGAAAATTTAGGTAAATGTTTAACAAAGGCTGCTAAAGGTTGAGTTTGGGCTAGAAAGAATACACAGAACTCCTGTGAGCCACAGACACAAAGGAGGTTCTCAACCACTTGCAGATCCTTCCTCAGAGATTTTACCCAGTGCTCAAAAGATCGGGGACAGGGCAAGAGATCTGAGAAAACCTCCTTGTGGTGCAGTTTTGGGAGGAAGGAACAGCAACTGTTGCTGGAAAAGTACAAAGCTTCACCTGAATTATTCTTCTCTATCTTTCCAGAGAATAAAAGGCTTACATTTCGGAGGAAGGGGAGAATCTCCCTTAGGGTACAAATGAAGACCCACACAAACTGAAACAAACAAAATGCCACTCAACTGAGTAATGGATAAACTATAGTATAGGCACACAATGGTATATTTCCCAGCAAAAAAGGAACAAGTGGAATTGATACAGCAACAACATACATAAAACTGAAATGCATTTTGCTAAGTGATAGAAACAGACTTAAAAAGCCACATGCTGCAGATTCCAGTTGTATGACTTCCTTGAAAAGGCAAAACTATAGAAAAGAATACAGATCAGTAGTTGCCAGGAATTAGGGGTGGCAAGATAAATTGACTACAAAGGGGCACAGGGTAATTATGAAAGCTGATAAAATTGTTCTCTATGTCGATTGTGGTGATGATTACATGATTATAAGCATTTGTCAAGGCTCCCAAAACTCTATGATAATTAGGGTGAATTTTGTTGTATGTAAATTATACCTTGTAAAAGCTGATAAAAGAAAACATTAAGTAATTTAGGTAAAATCAATAAATTTTAGATAGAAATAAAGAATTCCTCTTATTAATGTAAACTAAAAGGAATTATAAAACAAGTACTGTAGACTAAAGGGATATACAGTCATGTGCCACATGATGACATTTGATCAACAATGGACCACATGTGTGAAGGCATTCCCATAACATTATAGTGGAGCTGAAAATTTTCTATTACCTAGTGACATCATAGTCATTCTAAATGCATTACTGAACTGTTTGTGGTAACACAGGTATAAGCAAATCTACTTCACTACCAGTCATATAAAAGTATAACACATGTAAGTACATACAGTACATAATACTTGATAGTGATAATAAATGACTGTTACTGGTTTTTGTATTTACTATATTTTAATCATTATTTTAGAGTGTACTCTTTCTACTTATTAAAAATAAGTTAATTGTAAAACAGCCTCAGGCTGGTCCTTCAGGATGTGCTCCAGAAGAAGGCATTGTTATCACAGTAGATGACAGCTCCATGCGTGCTGTTGCCCTTGAAGACCTTCCGGTGGGGCATGCTGTGGAGTTGGAAGACAGTGATATTGATTATGTTGGCCCTGTGTAGGCCTAGGGTAATACGTCTGTTTGTGTCTTAGCTTTTAACAAAGGAGTTTAAAAAGTAAAAAAAAAAAGTGAAATATTACTTATTTAAATCAGGAAAAGCTTATAGAATTATGATATAAAGAAAGAATATTTGTATATAGCTATACAATTTATTTGTGTTTTAAGCTGAGTGTTACTAAGAGTCAAAAGGTTAAGAAATTTAAAAGTTTATACAGTAAAAAGTTACAGCAAGTTAAAGTTTCATTATTGAGGAAAGAAAAAATCTTTCATTGTTGAGAAAAGAAAAATCATTTTATAAGTTTAGTGTAGCCTAAGTATCCAATGTTTACAAAGTCTACAGTACTGTATAGTAATGTCCCAGGCCTTTGCACTCACTTACCACTCACTCACTGACTTACCCAGAGCAACTTCCAGTCCTGCAAGCTCCTTTCATGGTAGCTGACTATACAGGTGTACCATTTTTATTGTTTATACCATATTTTAACTGTACATTTCCTATGTTAGATATACCAGTACTTACCATTGTGTTCCAATTACCTACAGTGTACAGTACAATAATATGTTGTGCAAGTTTGTAGCCTAGGAGTATTAGGCTATACCATATGTCCTAAGTATGTAATAGGTTATACTATCTAGGTTTGTGCAAGTATATTCAGTTATGTTCACACAATGATGAAATTGCCTATGGACTCATTTCTCAGAATGTATCCCTGTTAAGCAATGCATGGCCAATAACTGTTTTTTGTTTGTTTGTTTGTTTTGTATATTGACCAGGAATCCCATCATCTACTTAAGTTCACTTATTAAGCTATCAGTTTCATTTTTGTAGATTGCTTAGAGTTTCCTACATGAATAATCGTCATATACATGAACGGAGTCTTTTAATTTTCTTAGGGTTAATCAATTAAAAACTACATGAGATCTAACTAGGTTTTATAAAAGTAACTTTGAAGAATTAAAAGAAACAAAAATCATTATCTCAAAGTGAGCACAGTGTCATAATTCTCAAGTTGTAATACCTTACAATTTAAATAAGCATTATAATTTATTCTGGAAAAAACACCTTTAAAAATTTTTAATAAACAACAAACCCACAAAACATCCTTGACATTTTTTCCCTATCTTCTGTTTAAATTTTTGCCGTGTCATTTAAGACATGTATCTGGCCCAAAGTATATTTTCAGAATATTTTGGCTGCACTAGGAAATTATCTATGCAATCAAATAATTCATCTCCTTGTTTGATATTTTCAGCATTCCTTAATCTTGCCTAACATGGAAATGTTCCAACAGCAATGATATTATTGGGATTGATCAGTTTTCCTCTGAGATATTTAACAGGCTTATCAATACATCATATTTTAAAAGATGCAATGAACAATAACTTGGAAAATATACCTACACTTTAAAGGTTATTTGGAATTTCCAGTTGGATTACAAGCAATAGGAAGAACTGACATATCTCCTACTTAAAAATCAAGATATCTCCAGGCTGGAAGATTGTGTTAATTAATTCTCATCTGAGGGCTTGAATCAAACCACAAACCTATCCACTATCAATTCAGCAATTACTAAGGCATTCTTAATTTTTATAAATTTAAGTATTTGAGCTCTACTTTTTGCAAATAAATTGCAATAATTAAACTAATTTAGCTTGTAAAAAGAATCCACCCATTAACCCTAGTTTTATCTATAAGGAATCCATAGGACATGGATCTTTTATAGATTTATTATGATATATAGCCATTACCATATTTATAAATAGTAGCTTTTACTTAATTACTAATTAGAAAATTATGTATTTTTGAACTTTGAAATATATAGTAAAAAACCATTTGCGATTATATAATGCCCTTTTTTGTCTTTTTTGATCTTTGTTGGTTTAAATTCTGTTTTGTCAGAAACTATGATTCCAACCCTTGCTTTTTTCTGTTTTCCATTTGCTTGATAGTTTTTTCTCTAACCCTTTATCTTGAAAGAATGTGTGTCATTGCATTTGAGATGAGTCTCTTGAAGACAGTATTCCCCAATGGGTCTTGGTTCTTTTTTTTTTTTTTTTTTTTTTATTATACTTTAGGGTTTTAGGGTACATGTGCACAATGTGCAGGTTTGTTACATATGTATCCATGTGCCATGTTGATTTCCTGCACCCATTAACTCGTCATTTAGCATTAGGTGTATCTCCTAATGCTGTCCCTCCCCCCTCCCCACAACAGTCCCCGGAGTGTGATGTTCCCCTTCCTGTGTCCATGAGTTCTCATTGTTCAATTCCCACCTACGAGTGAGAACATGCGGTGTTTGGTTTTTTGTCCTTGCGATAGTTTACTGAGAATGATGTTTTCCAGTTTCATCCATGTCCCTACAAAGGACACGAACTCATCATTTTTTATGGCTGCATAGTATTCCATGGTGTATATGTGCCACATTTTCTTAATCCAGTCTATCGTTGTTGGACATTTGGGTTGGTTCCAACTCTTTGCTATTGTGAATAGTGCCGCAATAAACATACGTGTGCATGTGTCTTTATAGCAGCATGATTTATAGTCCTTTGGGTATATACCCAGTAATGGGATGGCTGGGTCAAATGGTATTTCTAGTTCGAGATCCCTGAGGAATCGCCACACTGACTTCCACAATGGTTGAACTAGTTTACAGTCCCACCAACAGTGTAAAAGTGTTCCTATTTCTCCACATCCTCTCCAGCACCTATTGTTTCCTGATTTTTTAATGATGGCCATTCTAACTGGTGTGAGATGGTATCTCACTGTGGTTTTGATTTGCATTTCTCTGATGGCCAGTGATGATGAGCATTTCTTCATGTGTTTTTTGGCTGCATAAATGTCTTCTTTTGAGAAGTGTCTGTTCATGTCCTCTGCCCACTTTTTGATGGGGTTGTTTGTTTTTTTCTTGTAAATTTGTTTGAGTTCATTGTAGATTCTGGATATTAGCCCTTTGTCAGATGAGTAGGTTGCAAAAATTTTCTCCCATTCTGTAGGTTGCCTGTTCACTCTGATGATAGTTCTTTATCCAGCTTGCCACTCTGTGTCATTTAATTGGGTCATTTAGCCCATTTACGTGTAAAGTTAGTATTGGTATGTGTGGATTTGATTCTTTCATCATGATGTTAGCTGGTTATTTCACAGACTTGTTTATGTGCTTGCTTTATAGTTTTTGTAGCAGCTGGTAAGGGTCTTCCCTTACCATATTTAGTGCTTCCTTCAGGAGCTCTTGTAAGGCAGGTTTTGTGGTAACAAATGCCCTCAGCATTTGCTTGTCTGAAAAGGACCTTATTTCTCCTTCATTTATGAAGCTTAGTTTGGCCAGATATAAAATTCTGGGTTGGAATTTCTTTCCTTTAAGAATTTTGAACGTTGGCACCCAATTTCTTCTGACTTGTAGGGTTCCACCTGAGAATTCTGCTGTTAGTCCAATGGACTTCCCTTTGTATGTAATCTGGCCTTTCTCTCTAGCTGCCTTTAACAGTTTTTCTTTTATTTCAACCTTGGAGAATTTGATGATCATGTGTATTGGGGATAATCTTCTTGTGGAGTATCTTACTAGGGTTCTCTGTATTTCCTGCATTTGAATGTTGGCATCTGTAGCTAGGTTGGGGAAGTTCTCATGGATGATATCCTGAAATATGTTTTCCAAGTTAGTTCCATTCTTCCCATCTCTTTCAGGAACACCACTCAGTCATAGATTTGGTCTCTTTACATAATCCCATATGTCTCAGAGGTTTTGTTCATTCCTTTTGATTTTTTTTCTGTATTCTTATCTGCCTGTCTTATTTTAGAAAGCAAGTTTTCAAGCTCTGAGATTATTTTCTCTGCTTGGTCTATTCTGCTGTTAATGCTTGTGATTGCATTATGAAATATTTGCAATGTGTTTTTCAGGTCTATCAGGTTGGTTACATTCTTCTCTATACTGCCTATTTTTTATTTCAGCTCTTGCAATGTTTTGTCATGATTTTTAGTTTCCTTGCATTGGGTTACAATGTACTCCTGTAGCTCAATGAACATCATACCTATCCATAGCCTGAATTCGACTTCTTTCGTTTCAACCATCTCAGCCTCAGCCTGGTTCCAAACCCTTGCTGGAGCAATGGTGTGGTCATTTGAACGAAAGAAGGCACTCTGGCTTTTTGAGTTTTCAGCGTTCTTGAACTGAATTTTTTTTATCTTTGTGGGCTTATCTACCTTCAATCTTTGAGATTTTTGACCTTTGGATTTTTTTTCTTTTATCTTATTTGATGACCCTGAAGGTTTGATTGTGATATAAGGTGAATTTAGCCAACTGGCTCCATTTCTGGGTGATTTTAGGGGCCCAAATTTCAGCTCCCAACTCCTGGACTGCATGCCCTAATTCTGGGGACTTGTTTTGGTCCCTGACATTGTTCTCTGGCTCCTCAAGGTTTGGAGTCCCCTGCACTGCAGGGGCTGAGGTGTCACAACTGCAGCAGAGTGCTGGAGGATGCAAGGGTGCTGTCTCCCTGCAAGTCTTCACCACAGTGGTGGAGGCAAGGCAGCTGTGGGGCAGATGGGTGGGCCTGCTGGAGACTGCGCTGTTGCACTGGAGGTGGTATTGGCTAGGGGCTAGATGCTGTCTGGTGCAGGTCTGGGTGCCTACTCTGTGCCCCACAAGCAGGAGTGATCGTTCATGATGTGGGAGGATTCTTTGTTCTCTGTGCAGTATTAGCTCAAGGACAGGATGTTGGTGAGGGCAGGGTTTGCTGGCTCTGTGCTTGCCAAGCCTACATCTGAAATGATGGTCAGGGAGTGGGGTGAGGGCGCATTACTGAACTCCCTCATGCTGGTGGGGCAAGTAATGCAAAACCCACCTGTGCAGATATGGACCAGCAATTGCTGTGGGCTCAGGGGAAGCTGCAGTATGCAAGTATGCAGAAAAGGCTTTTGATAAAATTCAACATCCAATCATATTAAAAACTGTCAATAAACTAGGTATTGAAGGAATGAGATCTCAAAATAATTAGAGCCATATATTACAAACCCACATTCAACATCATACTGAATGGGCAAAAGCTGAAAGCATCCCCCCTTGAAAACTGGCACAAGATAAGAATATCTTCTCTCACCACTCCTAGTCAACATAGTATCAGAAGTCCTGGCCAGGGCAATCAGGCAAGAGAAAGAAAAAAAGAGCATCCATATAGGAAGAGAGGAAGTCAAACTATCCCTGTTTGCAGATGACATAATTCTATATGTAGAAAAAACATAGTCTCAGCCCAAAAGTTTCTTAAGCTGATAAACAACTTCAGCAAAGTCTGAGGATACAATATCAATGTGCAAAAATCACCAGCGTTCCTATACACCAACAACAGTCAAGCTGAGAGCCAAATCTGGAATGAAGTCCCATTCACAACTGCCACAAAAAGAATAAAATACCTAGAAATACAGCTATACAAGGGAAGTGAATGATCTCTTCAATGAGAACTACAAACAACTACTCAAAGAAATCCGAGAGGACTTAAACAAATGGAAAAGCTTTCCATGCTCACGGATAGGAAAAATCAATATAATTAAAATGGCCATACGGTCCAAGTAATTTATAGATTGTATGCTATTCCTACTAAACTACCATTGAGATTCTTCACAGAACTAGAAAATCTATTTTAAAATTCATATGAAAACAAAAAAGCCCAAATAGCCGAGGCAATCCTAAGCAAAAAGAACAAAGCTGGAGATATTATGCTACCTGACTTTAAACTATACTACAGTGCTAAAGTAACCAAAGCAGCATGATACTGGTACAAAAACAGACACATAGACCAATCAGAATAGAGAAACTAGAAACAAGATGACACACCTACAACTATCTGATCTTCAACAAGCCTGACTAAAACAAGCAATAGGGAAATGATTTCCTATTTAGTAAATGATTCTGGGATAACTGGGTAGCCATATGCAGAAGATTGAAACTGGGCCCCTTCTTTACACCATGTACAAAAATTAACTCAAGACAAATGAAAGACTTAAATGTAGAACTCAAAACTCTGAAGACCCTGGAAGACAACCTAGGCAATACCATTCAGCACATAGGCATATGCACAAAGATTTCATGAAGAAGACACCAAAAGCAGTTGCAACAAAAGCAAAAATTGACAAATGGGATCTAAGTAAACAAAGGAGATTATGCACAGCAAAAGAAAATATCAACAGAGTAAACAGTCAACACACAGAACAGGAGAAAATTTTTCACAAACTATGCATCTGACAAAGGTCTATTATCCAATATCTATAAGAAACTTAAAGAAATTTACAAGAAAAAAACAAATCATCCTATTAAAAAGTGGGCAAAGGACATGAGCAGACACTTCTCAAAAGACATACACGTGGCCAATAATAATATGAGAAAAAGCTCAACATCACTGATCATTAGAGAAACACAAATCAAAACCACAATGAGATAACATTTCGCACCAGTCAGAATAGCTATTATTGGCTGGGCACAGTTGCTCACACCTGTAATCCCAGTACTTGGGGGGCTGAGGCAGGTGGATCACTTGAGGTCAGGGGTTTGAGACCATTCTGGGCAACATGGTGAAATGCCATCTCTAGTAAAAATACAAAAATTAGCTGGGTGTGGTGGCATGCACCTGTAATTCCAGCTACTCAGGAGGCTGAGGGAGGATAATCACTTGTACCTGGGAGGCAGAGGTTGCAGTTAGCCAAGATCATCCCACTGCACTCCAGCCTGGGTGACAGAGTGAGATTCTGTCTTGGAAAAAAATAAAAAGGCTATTATTAAAAAGTCAAAAAATAACAGATGCTGGTGAGGTTGTGGAGAAAAAAGACTGTATTTGCACTATTGGTGGAAAATTAGCTCAGCTTTTGTGGAAGACGGTGTGGTGAATCCTCAAGGACCTGAAGACAGATATACCATTCAATTCAGCAATCCCATTACTGAATATATACCCAAAGGAATATAAAGTGTTCTATTATAAAGACACATGCACAAGTATGTTCATTGCAGCACTGTTTACAATAGGAAAGACATGAACTCAACCCAAATGCTCATCAATGACAGACCGGATTTAAAAAAATATGGTATATATACACAGTGGAATACTATGCAGTCATAAAAAAGAACAAGATCATGTCCTCTGCAAAGACATCAATGGAGCTGGAGGTCATTATCCTTAGCAAACTAACACAGAAAACCAAATACTGTTCTCACGTATAAGCAGGAGCTAAATGATGAGAACACATGGACACATAAGGTGAACAACACACACTGGGGCCTATTGGATGGTGGAGGGTGGGAAGAGAAAGAGGATCAGGAAAAATAATTAATGAGTACTGGGCTTAATACCTGAGTGATGAAATAATCTGTGCAACAAATCCCCATGACACAATTTTACCCATGTAACAAACCTGCACATGTATCCCTGAACTGAAAGTAACAATTAAAAAAAGAAACATAGGGCCAAAAGCAATCAACAAATTCAATGCAATTCCCATCAAAATACCAGCATCATTCTTCACAGAATTAGAAAAAAAAATTCTAAAATTCATATGGAACCAAAAAAGAGCCCACATAGCCAAACCAAGACTAAGTAAAAATAATAAATCTGGAAGCATCACTTTACATGATTTCAAACTGTACTATAAGGCGATAGTCACCAAAACAGCATGGTACTGGTGTAAAAATAGGCACATATATCAATAGAACAGAATAGAGAACACAGAAATAAACCCAAAGACTTACAGCCAACTGAGCTTCAACAAAGCAAACAAAAACATAAAGTGGGGAAAGGACACCATTTTCAACAAATGGTGCTGGGATAATTGGCTGGCCACATGTAGGAGAATGAAACTGGATTCTCATCTCTCACTTTATACAAAAATTAGCGCAAAATGGATTAAAGACTTTAAGACCTGAAACTATAAAAATTCTAGAAGATAACATTGAAAAAACTTTTATAGACATTTGGCTTAGGCAAGGATTTTATGACCAAGAACCCAAAAGCAAATTCAATAAATACAAAGATAAATAGCTGGGAAATAATTTAACTAAAGAGCTTTTGCATGGCAAAAGAAACAGCAGAGTAAACAGACAACCCACAGAGTGGGAGAAAATCTTCACAATCTATACATCTGACAAAGGACCAATATCCAGAATCCACAATGAACTCAAACAAATCAGCAAGAAAAAAACAAACAATTCCATCAAAAACTGGGCTAAGGACATGAATATATAATTCTCAAAAGAAGATATACAAATGGCCAACAAATGTATGAAAAAATGCTCAACATCACTAATGATCAGTGAAATACAAATCAAAACCACAATGCAATACCACTTTACTCCTGCAAAAATGCCCATAATAAAAAAAATAAAAAATAGTAGATTTTGGCATGGATGTGCTTCTACACTGCTGGTGGGAATGTAAACTAGTACAACCACTATGGATAAGTGTGAAGATTCCTTAAAGAACTACAAGTATAACTACCATTTGATCCAGCAATCTCACTACTGGGTATCTAGCCAGAGGAAAATAAGTCGTTATACCAAAAAGATACTTGCACATGCATGTTTATAGCAGCACAATTCGTAATTGCAAAAATATGGAACCAACACAAATGCCCATCAATCAATGAGTGGATAAACAAATTGTGATATACATATATATGTGTGTATATATATATATATATATATGATGGAATACTATTCAGTCATAAAAAGGAATAAATTAATGGCATTTGCTGCTACCTGGATGTGACTGGAGACTACTATTCTAAGTGAAGTAACTCAGGAATGGAAAACCAAACATCGTATATTCTCACTCACAAGTGGGAGCTAAGCTATGAAAATACAAAGGCATAAGAAAAACACAATGGACTTCGAGGGGGAAGGGTGGGAAGGGGATGAGGGATAAAAACTACAAATAAGGTGCAATGTATACTGCTTGGGTGTTGGGTGCACCAAAATCTTACAAATCACCACTAAAGAACTTACTCATGTGACCAAACACCACCTGTTCCCCAATAACCTATATAACTTAAAAAATATATATTTTTAAAGTTAAAAAGTATATATAAAGAAAGAAGGCAAACTTTAAAATAACCTGTCATTCTGATAAACAGTAATATCTGCTCAATATTTTAATAAATTTCAAATATTTGTTTCCAAATTTTTCCTGTATACATATGTTTTCATGGGATTTGAATTATACTGTACAGTTTTATCTACATCTTCCACAGAATGTTGTGATCATTTTCTCATGTCATTTAACATTATTGTAATGATTGCATACTTCAGGTGTCTGTGTGTGTGTGTGTGTTTGTGTGTGTTCACAGCATGCACAATCTATTATTTTAAAATTTTCTCTGTCTTATCTAATATTTAATTGGTTTAAATTTTTAATTATAAATCATCTGAATGATTATTTGGGTTCTTTTTCTCTACTAGTCTCCTTGAATCTAGACTTCTTCTGCATGTGCTCTTACTCTCATTTTCTTGCTCTTTCTCTCTCATGTTAGCACTTAGAATATTACTGGTTATATAGTAAGTAAATAAAATAATGTATGACCTATCATTAAATACTTATTCAGCCTATCTTATTTTATTCACCTCAGTCCCCCTTTCATATGTTCCGTATTTTGAACAGACTTTAGGTATCTTTCTGCTTGAGTTAGTCAAGCAACCAACCTATCTTATGCCTTATGTCCTACAAATCCCACTTTATTTCAGTACATCTTGACAATGTTCAACTTTGTCCCTAAAGGTGGAAGCCAGTCAACCAAAGGTTGGCACTGTCATAAGATTACATTGCCTAGTCCACGGAACAAAAATATGTGTGTCTATGAGGTGTATTAAAGAACAGCAAATTGGCTATTGGACTACTTTTTAAACACACTACTCCTGCCCTCACTCCAGAATGATGACTTGGCCATTCTGACCAATGCTCTTTATGACACATGTCACCAAGGAAGCAAAATGTATGGAGACAAATCTAACAAAATCCCTTTAAAATAATCAGAAAATAAGAACATACAGAAAGAGAAAGAACAACTCGGAAACTACCAGATGATTTAAGCCCATAAGAGGAAAGGAGAGAAGAGAATAAGACTGGTCAATGTTGACAAAGCAGTAAAATCACAGCCTTCTGTCCATTTTTTTCCATTTTCCATAAAACGATGACTTTAAAATGTTACTAATCTCATCCAAAGACGCTCATTCATTTGCCACCCTTCTCCCTTTGTATTCTTTTCCAAAGGCTCTTTCTTCCTTACTCATCTTTTGTAAAAAAACTCTCAAAATAATTCCAGTCCCAAATGTTGAATCATCCCCACGATTCAAGTCTTCCCGAATAAAGTCCCAGACACAGTGGAGCGGAGAAAGTTGCCTCTTTAATCCAGTTTCCAATTCCTGACATACCCTGCCTCTAAGTATGAAAAAAAATGATGGTTTTAGGACACCAAGTTTTGGAGTGATTTGTTATGGAGCAATAGATAACTCGTAACATTTTCTTGTCGGTATCCCTCTATTAACTGTGAGTCCTGTGTTTCCTTTACAGTTGGCATCATACTATAGATAACAAGAACTGGGATGATGATGGTGATGGTGATGGCAGAAGCAGAAATATGTTTGCCTTTCATTAAATGCTTCCTGAGTTCCAGACACTTTGCTAACGGATTCTCATGTACGATCTCATTTAATCTTGATAAGAAATCTTTAAGGTGTGTCTTATAATCCGTATTTTATATCTTAGGAAACTGAGCCTTAGAGATGTTATATTATTTGCCACATTTGCTAATGTAAACTATACAGCCCTTTTCATCATGGATCTTTCATTCTAGACAAAAATGTATATGCAATATTTAGAACAAAAATTAATACATAATTTCTGATTATGGCAAGTGCTATTAAAAAACTATCGAGATAATGTGATAGAAAGCAACAAGGGCAGAAGAAAGTGTGGAATTTACGGAGAAAGTTCGGTAATGAGCAGTCCTTAGAAAGTGATACTTGAGCTGAGAGCTGAGAGCTGACAGAAAAAAAGGATTCAGCCATGTGAAGGGCCAAGGGAAAAGTGAGTTAGTACAAAGTCACTGAAGCAGCAAAGAGCTTAGCCCATCTGGATACCGAAATCAGGCTTTGGGATTAGAGCTTAGTTACCTGGAGGAAGGATGATACTAAATGCTGTGGGTATGGCTGGCAGGAAAATCTAAGATATGGTAAATCTTGTATTGAGAATTTTGGATTTATTTCTAATTGAACTGAGAAGACTTTGAATGTTTATACAAGAGAGCATTGCAAAACAAGATTTTTATTTTTAACTGATCCTTGGCTGCTATCATTAAAAGAATGCAGGTTCTATGTTCTAAACAAGTACAAGGCTTATTCTCTTATCTGGAATTATTCATTATTCTCCTGGCATTTATCATTCATCATAATGCAAGCAGTTTCCAACAATTACTTCTGCTGGGTGTAGCTCACACATAACTTTCCAATATCAAAGAAATACTTTCAAACTATTTTATGATCCTACTCTGCTTTTCTGACACACCCGTAGATAGGTAATAGCGCCTTCACAGAGAACAGTACATACACTAGGCATAGATCTCCTTTCATTTTAGGAAATGCCATTCTAGTCACACCCTGTCATCCATTCACTCTAGAGATATTTATTGACAATCTAATATGTGCCAGGCCTTCTAATAGGTAATAGGAGAGAATAAAGGGACATGGATCCTATTTCATGAAATTTACAGTCTGCTGAAAAAAAAAGAGAAAGTATGTAAAACAACATACACATGCACACACAGAGAGAGAATCTTAAATTTGAGAAAAAGAACAAAGTATACTGTGAGAATAACAAGAGAAAACATATTTAACTGGTAGGGTAGGGTAAAAAATGCATCTTTTGGAAATTATATCTAAGTTGAAGGCTATGCAGATACAGGGCATGAGAAAATAGCATTCTTGTTAAAGGGAGCAGCATATAACAGATTCCGAAGCATTTGAGGAACTCAAAGATAGCTCACTGTTTTAACACCTGACAAACAAGGTGGTACACCATGACATTGAAGAAGAAGCAGAGCCAGATCACGTTGCACTTTGTAGACAATGTTTAGGATTTGTAAAATTTTTGTTTTAAAAACATTTTATTTTAAGTGCAATGATATTCTCATAGAAATTGTAAGATGTTGGGGATTTAAAGAAAGGAACTGAAATTCCCCAACTTCAGCACAAACCATCCTCACTTTGTGGGTATAAACTGGTAATAGTGAGATCTGCTTCCCTGGTAGCTGCATACAGATTTACATTAAATGTGCAATCAGTATAGTGAAATCTTCAAATTAACACCAAACTTTAATAACAGAAGAAAAGGAAACATATTCTTGGGGAAAAAAGATGAAAAATTGACAAGTAAACTGACAAGAAAGCTTATCTTTATCTCTGTGTTTTCTCTAATAGTTTCCTTTTTGGTTGTAAAATAATTAGTTAATATGAATAGCTACCATTTATTAAGTCCTTAATGTATCCCCTTTTGTCTGATCTACAACTGTATAAGAAATATAGTATCAGCACAATTTCATGGAAGAGGGCATTAAAGATTATCCAAGATATCAAAGATACAAATGATGGTGCCAGGATACAATGCTTCCTTTAGAGCTTTCAAATTTCCAGACCAATTCATGAACAAATACTTTGTTTTACTATTTCTAACTCTGGAATAATTTAGAACTTCCACCGAATTTCTTTGTAACCTTAAAGCCCTAACTTTATTTGAGCTTACAAGACTTCCTCTTATTCTTCTTTTCTCGGGGAATTAAAGAGTTTGAGGCTGTTCATCTCAGTGTTTTTCCTATTCTTGCAATTTTCCAGATCAAGGTATCATGGAAACAGAACCTCAGTGTTATATTATTTGACAGCCTCTGGAGTGAACGTACAAGGGCATCGTCAACAGAGTCCATTGAGGAGTAAATATGAGTCTCTGGTGTCCCAAGCCACTAAGGATCACTATTCTCTTCATTTAAACTCAGTTCTTTCTCTCACATCGACTTCATATACAGCTCTCCTCAGCAAATTGCAGGGTCACCACGATTTCCTGATTCACCCTTAATATGCAGCCTGTCACTAAATATATTAACAGGGCCACTGACTAAACAAGGAAAGGATGTCACTGACCAGGCCCTGTGAATTTTTTTTTTTTTTTTAACTAAACCACACATATTTCCCTTTGGAACTTAGAGTTGTCTAGACGGAGAATTCTGAGTATCAATGCTAGTCCTCCCCAGCCACTCAACACTCACGCAAAGTCATTGGTTGTTATTCACATATTTACTCAGTAAGTCTTGAATTTAAGGACAAACAGGCTCACATGTCTTAACCTCAATAGCTTGATGATTCTAAAGCAGTTATCCACTTTGAAAGTGTTACTTAGACCAGTATCACAACTCTAAATGCTCACAAAATAAAAATGTAAGATTCAGTAAGTAATGGTGCCACATTTTCTGCATGGAAAAATGGTGATATTCAAAGCAGCTCTGGGGAGGCATGGAGGCCACCCACAGATGAACATAGATCAGAGACATCAAGAATTCCAAATATCCACCCAGATACCCGCTTCTTCCTGCTCTCACTCTACTCATGGACGGGTGTTCCTGAGTGAGCACTGATAACAACTTCACAAACCAGAAGTTACTTTGAACATGGAATCACGCAAAAAGTCTCCACACTAACATCCGTATAAATATAAAATAAATAAATGAGGTGGAGGACAAGATCGAATTAATGCTCTAGAGTCCTTAGAATAAATCCCCACTACAGTTGTTCCCATAACAACTTTCCAGATCCCTTGTTTCCTAAATGTTCTGCTATTGCCACAAAGCCTTTGGAAAAACACTCTAGAGAGGAAATCGCAGCTCTGTTGCCGTTATTCTTGCTTTAAATTCCCATTAATATTTTTATCTGGCTGACAGTTTCTAAGTAGTCTCCACAGTGTCTTACTACTACTTGATTACTTGTATTCTCTCTCAGAAAACATGCAAAGACCCCACAGGGTAAAGTTCTTAATATTTCATAGCCCCTGTGAGACTTTGAACTTAACTTTTCATAGAGGTATCCATTATACATGGAAAATCCATCGTCAGAGAAGAAATAAGTCCATCTTGAGAATATTCTGTAGACTTTCACCAGAATCTCTCATTTTCTCCTTCCTGAAGCAAAATAACAATAATAAAAATAGGAGCTACCGGCCGGGTGTGGCGGCTCACGCTGGTAATCCTAGCACTTTGGGAGGCCGAGGTGGATGGATTGCCTGATCTCAGGAGTTCGAGACCAGCCTGGGCAACACAGTGAAACCCTGTCTCTACTAAAATGCAAAAAATTAGCTGGGCGTGGCAGTGTGTGCCTGTAGTCCTAGCTACTCGGGAGGCTGAGGCAGGAGAATTGCTAGAACCCGGGAGGTGGAGGTTGCAGTGAGCTGAGATCATGCCGCTGCACTCCAGCCTGGGTGACAGAGTGAGACTCCATCTCAATAATAATAATAATAATAATAATAATAATAATAAAATCGAAGCTATCTTTTCTGCAGCGGTGGCCACCTCTCCTCAGCGTGCAGATAGCATCAGGCTAAGCTTCTTCCTCTGCCTTGGCCTCAAATACTGGGCTGGCCTGGAAAGTCCTAGTCCCCAAATGAACCAGATATCTTCATAAGTAGTCAGGTGTGTTATATTAGCAGCTAAATTAAACTTTTCATCTCTCTTCGCTTCATCCAGAAATAGAAGTTGCAGGGATTAGATTTAGACAATTGTTTATTCCAGATTTCCTCTCTGTAACACCTGCTTTCTTTCAGAGCATGGGTCAGCAAGCTGTGGTCTGCAAGTGAAATGCAACCATCCCTATTTTATAAATAAAATTTGATTGGAAATATACCACTCCCATTGATATACATGCAGTCTGTGGATTTTTCTCAATGCAAGCACAGAGTTGAATAGTTGTGACCATATGATCTGTAAACCTAAAATACTTACTGTCCAATTCTTTAGAAAAAAAAAAGTGTCCTGATCCCTGCACTAGAGGATTTTTGAATCGTTTACAATCTTTTTCCTCTTTGCATTGACTCCCTAGCAATCTGGTACTCTTCACTGCTCAGGCTAATGAAGCTTTCTCTACTCAGCAAATTCCTCCGGAGTTCAGCCGACTTTGTGCTTTTTGACTTCTGGAATCCAACCAGTCAGCATGAACAGGGACTTCTCATGTTCTAAGAAGATAACCTTATTAAAGGAATCCCAAATAATAGCCTGAATCAATCTAAGATGTAATCCCTAAATCCCTTACACCTCTGATTTCCTCGTATTCCATAAGTGTTTGCCTGAAAAGCAGGTTAATTGAGATACAATTCATGTTCCAAAAAATTCACCTATTTAAAGTGTACAATTCAATAGTGTTTAGCATACTCAGGGATTTGTGCCACCATCACTGCCATCTAATTTTAGAAAATGTTCATCACCCCAAAAAGAAACCCTGTACTCTTTAGCAGTTCGTCTCAAGTAGCCTACAGTACCCTAAGCCACAGGCAAACATTAATCTGTTTTCTGTCTATTTTGCCCATTCTGGACATTTTACATATATGCATTCATACAATAGGTGGTCTTTTGTGACTAGCTTCCTTAGCATAATATTTACAGTTTATCCATGTTGTTGCATGTATCAGTATTGCATTTCTTTTTATGTATGGCTGAGTAACATTCCATTGCTAGAGATACACTACATATTTTTCACCCATTCGTGGGTTGGTAAATATTTAGGTTGTTTCACTTTTTAGATTATTATGAATAATGTGGCTATGAACATTTGTGTATAAACTTTTATGTGGACATACATTTTCATTTCTCTTGGGTGTATACCGAGAAGAGAAATTGCCAGGTCATATGGTAACCATATACTTAACATTTTGTGGAGCTGCCAAACTGTTTTTCAAAGTTGCTGCATTCCCACCAACAATGTAGGAAGGTTCTATTATTTTCCATCCTTACCAATATCTATTATACTATTGCTTAAATCTTTCTTTTATTATAGCCATCCTTGTGGGTATAAAGTAACATCTCATTGTGGGTTTGACTTTCATTTCCTTAGTGACTAATGGTTCTGAGCATCTTTTCCTCAATACCATTTGTCAAATGCTTATTGGCCATTTTAATTTTGTATTTGGAGAACTATCTACTGAAATTCTTTGACTATTTCTTAATTGGGTTATTTCCTCTTTTACGATGTTGTGAGAGTTCTTTATATGTTATGAGTGTAAGTTCATGATCAGATACATATTTGCAAATATTTTTCTCATTCAATGATGTATTAGGCTGTTCTTGTATTGCTATAGAGAAATAGCTGTGACTGGGTCATTCATAAATAAACGAGGCTTAATTGGCTCACAGTGCTGCAGGCTGTACAGGGAGCATGATGCTGGTATCTGCTCTGCTTCTAGCGAGGCTCCAAGTAGCTATTTTACGCCCAGTGTAAGGTGAAGTGGGAGCTGGCAGCTCATATGGCAGAGAGCAAGCAAGAGAGAGAGTTGGGGCAGGGAAGATGCCACACACTTGTTAACACAGCCATATCTCATGAGCACTCACTGTCTTGAGGTCGGCACCAAACTGTGAGGGATTCATCCCCATGACCCAAATACCACCCACCAGGTCCTACCTTCAACATTGGGGATTACAATTCATCATGAGATTTGGTGGGGACATACATTCAAACTATATCAAGTGAGTTGTGTTTTTTACTTTCTTGACAGTATCTTTTAAACTGCAAAAGTTGTTTTAATTTCAGTAATGTCCAATTTATCTATCTTTTCCTTGGTTGTTTGGGTTTTAGGTGCCATATCTAAAGAACTATTCCCTAACCTATGGTCATGAAGATTCACTTTTAAATTCTTTTCTAAAACGTTTAAGTTTAAACTCTTATATTTAGGTCTTTCATCCATTTTGAAGCAATTTTTGCATATTGTGTGAGGCAGGTTTTTAATTTCAGTCTTCTGTATGTAGATATCCATATGCGGCAGCATCATCTATTGAAAAGCCTGTTTCTTCCCAATTGAAAAATCTTGGCACTCTTCTCCAAAATGAGTTGGCCTTAAATGTGAGGATTTATTTCTGGACACATAATTCTATTCCACTGATTTATAACATGTCTGAGATGTGAGTTTTCCAAATTTTTTTTCAAAATTGTTTTGGTTATTCGGCATCCCTTGCATTTCTACGAAAATTTAAAAATTTTTAAATCAGCTTGTCAATTTCTGAAAAGATCCAGTTTTAATTTGATAGGGGTTGCTTAACATTATGTTTTATATGCTCTCTTTGAAACTTAAGATAACTTGCTGACATAATACATATGTTACACTGGATAACTGTTGGGGTCAGCTACACTAAGCAGAAAATATACATTTTGCAAAGACTGTCTGGGAAGGGAAATGTTGAGACCTCTAAGTACCACAGAAAGATTCTTGCTACCTAGACTGCTAGGAGAGTACTCTAGAATCACTCCATCAGTCTAGGAAAATCTTATTTCAACTGAACCAATTTATCATGAGACATTCCTTTTCTCTCTAGCATCTCACACTCTCACTTTACTACTATATTGCAGTACAAATAATAGCATTAGCTGCTGCATACAGTGCAAGTCATTGCTTAAAATACATTATTTGTGCAACATATTTAATGCTTACAATTATATTATTGGGTAAGCTATGTAAGTTTTGCTATATCAATAAAAATATAAAAGGTCAGAAGATAACAGCTTTTATTTAGGTAGAAAGTATTAGAAATGGAATTTGGACTCAAACTCAGCTACCTCTTAAAGTTAAGCTCTTAATCAGTATTTACAATTTCCTCCCATAAAGTAGCCAGTTAATAAATGTCTTTAGAATAATCAAGACTAAATCAGGTTTCTGTAGTAACAATAATTTGTGCTGCCTTCAGAGTGACTGTGACACAGAAAATATAAATCCACAAATTTAATGTAGTTAGAGACCTGAAAGGCCTACATATCATTTACAAGAGCACCTAGAAGTATTTATCACAGTAAAATTATGTAGTGTATTGGATGTCTTTCAAAATACTCTGTGGAGACTAAAATTGGAGAAGGATGATAATCAAGGTATGTTGAAAAGCATTGCGATAGTGATTGATACAATAGGTTCATTACACTATTTTATCAGCTTTTGAAGATCATGATAATGTTCACAGGAAAAGTTATTTTTCATTAAAATGTCCATCCCACCCAGGGCTATTTTCAGATTCAGTGCAATTCCTATCAAAACTCCAATGTCAGATTTCACAGAAATAGAAAAACAATCCTAAAATTCCAATGGAACCAGATAAGCTGCAGTTTTAAAAGCTTTTATTTCAAATGCCCTTGGCTAAATAATGTCTCTTACAAAATTAGTAACCCTGAGGAAAAATAAAATAAAATAATCCATAAATCAAAGTAAATACATGAATAAAACCAACATTAGCACAAAATTATTTATGTGAAATATATTTAAAAGTGATGATACTAACATCCTAGGTCATTTTAAAGATTCTAGTTTTTTCTCTTCTCCTTGTAAATGTCATAGCTGCCACTGGGTCACATGGCAGTGCAAACCTACCTCAGCCATATTCTAGGCCCAGAATCATTTCCCTCTGCTGTGGTAATGAGCTGCTTATCAACCTCTGTGTGATAAAAATCATCTTATTGATGAATCTGAACTTGATAGAGTTCAAGCTTTAATTTTCTCCCAATGTTCCATCAACCATGCTCTTTACTTTCTTTTACTTTCTTTTAACTACTGAAATGGCCATGAGAATGTTTCTCATAGACTTTCAGCTGCAGAGGATGTAATAGACCAAGAGCCTCAGGTGCTGTCATTTGAAATCCATTAGCCAGGCTTTCCACAGGCCGCTCTCACCCAATGATGCAGTGCAGCAGGAATACTAAAGCAGGTCCATTCCTGGAAGACATGGAACTCATCTGATTGGCAACTTTGGCTCAAGGACTCTCCAAGCCCCATGCTGAACCTTCCCTAGACTTCATAACTGATTATGATGTTTCCACCTAGCCTTCCTCTCCTGACTCCTTCACTAGCAGTCAGTAGTGCATTGTCATACGGTGCCTTTGTCTCCCCGCTTTGCCAGGCTTCATCCCCAGTTTCTCTCACAGGTGCTTCCCATAATACAATTCTACTTTGTTTTATTTTTTGAAACAGAGTCTCCCTCTATTGCCCAGGCTGGAGTGCAGTGGTGCAATCACTGCATGCTTGACCTCCCAGGCTCCGGTGATCCTCCCACCTCAGCCTCTCAAGTAGCTGGCACTACAGGTTCATTTCATGCCACCACACCTAGCTAATTTTTTTATTTTTGGTAGAGACAGCGTTCTGCCATGTTGCCCAGGCTGGTCTCAAACTCCTGGCCTCAAGTGATCTGCCCACCTTGGCCTCCCAAAGTGCTGGGATCACAGCCATGAGCAAGCAACTGTGCCTGGCCACAATTCTTGCTTGTTTAATCACCTTGGCAACTGATTCTTGCAGGACTGCTACTAACACAGCTACATATTGGACACATTCTGTAACTTCCAGTCACTTTTAAGTACAAACTCTTTTAGATTTATTTAGATCTTCTGTCTTGTGTGGTATTTAATGTTTATCTCTTTCACCTCAGACTTCTGAGAAAGAGGCTTGAGTAGAGAAGGGGTTGTAGCTCTTTAGTTCCCAGGCTGCTTTTAGAGCCCCTTTCTGCTGTACCCTTTCATTAAATGTTGACGTTAGCTCAAGGGTCTCTGTTGCAAGTGTAGGTTAGGTTCATGTGAGCTCCTTGAGGGACTTCACCTAATGCAAATTTCTTTCAAAAGGAAGATCTCATTCTAGTTTAATTTCTTTCCACTCTTTGCCACAGCTCCCGCCTCTGTTGATGGAACTGTTACCAGATAGGCGTCCCAGTCCAGACCCCAAGAGACAGTTCTTGGATCTTGTGCAAGAAAGAATTCAAGACAAATCCACAGAATAAAGTGAAAATACGTTTACTAATAAAGTAAAGGAATGAATGAATGCTGCTCCATAGACAAAGGAGGGCATTCCCAAAAGCAAGAGGAGGAATGAATGCACCTTAGGTACAATGCTTGTTTATATATAAGATAACAGAGCAAAAAATCATGGGGGACATATGCTCCACTACAAGGGTTTGTGACAAACATTCTTAAACTAAGAATGCATTTGTTCTTAAGATATCAGGACATCAGGACATTTCCTGGGTGTGAAATTGGCTGGGTCTGTTAAGTCTAGGGTGTGTTCAGTAAACAGTATTAACTTGCTTCCTTAACTGTAAATATCCTGTGACTAAGAATGCCTAAACTCTTGGGAATGCATATACCAGTAAGTCTCACTCGCATTTTACCAAGGCCCTAATCGAGATATAGTCGCTCTGGTTCAAATGTCTCTGACAGAACTGTTTCTCAAGAAGCAGTCTTCCTGGGTGAGGAGGCTGCAGAACAGCTCAAGGTCACCTTCTTCCAAGATCCAATGGACCCACAAAACCGCGCATGTTTTTGCATCACCAGCGGGTGGGAGGCTGACTGCTGCAGGGCTGTCCCAAAAGGCATATATGTCAATCAGATCAGCAAATCACTTCCTAAGAACACTTCTAAAGAGAAATTCAGTGTCAGTCTCCCTTTCTTTCAGACATTCTTCATCTCTTAAACCATCTTCTCAGAACCACATTCACTCAGCTTGTGGGTGGGAAACAGGCTCTTCCTCTTCCACAGCAGGAAAGGGTATCACAAGCCACTCACTCCCTTCTTGACTCTTCCAGAGGACTTCAAATGGGTTCTCTGGAAAATCTGATGACTCATTAGTGATCTCATGTAAGCAGGGTAAAGAACATACAATCCGACAGTTTGAGTGGAAGAGCTAACCTGGCCCAGACTGACTCAGTCCTGAGAAGATGACTGGTCCCAATTACTTTAGGCTTTCTTTAGAACATGGGGATTGTTTGAGACTTCTTTGACATCAGTTTAAGTTCCCATATTTAATTTCCAGGAATTGAAAAAATTCATGAAATATTCTGTGACACTAATTTGCTCCCCTACAAAGCTCAGATTCAACCCCCTTTCATATTGCATCCCCTTGTAATACCGCTGACATTTAACACCGTATCTCTGGCCTTTAATTCTACCTTGATGCAGTTCACAGGGGTTTTAATAACATAGCTTCTGGATCTGCCACTCCTCTGGTCTAACCCAGGAAATGGATGGAGAAGACTTAGAAGCTTGCTGGCATGAACATATTTCCTTCATTAGTATGTGAATGAGACTTGAGTGATTATTAGTTCATCATCCCCTATCCATTTTATTTGTCTTGTATTTCATCAAAATTTGACAGCAGAATTATTTTCAAATTCAGACATATTTGCCTTACAACACCCATGCAATATTTTAAAATATCAGTTCCACTACCATAACAAATGATTTTTCTGTCCCAGGTTGTTCTGAGTACCCCAGTTACTGCTTCAAGATTATTTTTTTAAGGAAAAAATGTTTATTGGGTTGCATGATTCTAACACTAAATGGGGCTCTCCACTTTCTTACATGCTATTTCTCAATCATCAGTGTGTCCTGAAAGATTGTTGTGTCTTCTATACATGGAACGTTTATTGCAAGGGGTCCAACTCTCACAGAAACAGATGAAGCAACAGGCTTAGCCGCATCTCACTGCTTATCAAGACCTGCTATCTATGTCTATAAACAATACTGATTGCTATTATACTCCATCTGGTCTCAAATATATTTCCCTTATTTCTATTCTTCCCAAAATTAGTAATATTTACCTTTTAATGATCATTTAGAAAGACTATAATTCAAGAATCTAAAAATTCACTTTTATTCTGTCAGACCTGAACTCCTAACCTGTATATAAAATGATAATGTAGGGATGTTGGAAGTTCTGAAGAGGAAATGAAGAAATGGGCTTTCTACTAAAGACCATAATTTGTGCCCCTTATCATTCATTGAGCTCCTGTCATCCTTCCCAATATATGAAATTTTCTTCCAATTGAACCTACAAGTAAGCACCCCACTTAAGTTGAACTTCAATAGGAAATCAGTGAAGTGAAATTTTCACAAGCAGAAAGAGAGCAATATTCACAACACAAAATGAAAGAGAAAGAGATTTTATAGTTATGGATGCAATACTTCATGCCACTAGTTTTATGAACATTTTAGGATAGAAACTTTTGTTCCTTGGTTGAAAAATTACATCTCTATAGACATTTTAGAATAAATTTTAGTTACCAGATTTAGTCCTAGACTGATAGTTTTCTTCCTTTCTTTTGTTTTTTTTGTTTGTTTGTGACGGAGTTTTGCTCTTGTTGCCCAGGCTGGAATGCTATGGCACGATCTTGGCTCACTGCAACCTCCGCCTCCCAGGTTCAAGTGATTCTCCTGCCTCAGCATCCCGAGTAGCTGGGGTTACAGGCACCCACCACTACGCCTGGCTAATTTTGTATTTTTAGTAGAGACAAGTTTTCTCCATGTTCGTCAGGCTGGTCTCGATATCCTGATCTCAGGTGATCTGCCCAACTTGGCCTCCCAAATTGCTAGGATTTCAGGCGTAAGCAAACACACCCGGCCAGTTTTCTTCCTTTCTAATGCAATCTTGAAAGATAGCATTTGGAGTCTTGCTCATGGTACATTGTAAAATGGAATCTAATTTGTGACTGACTTCTAGTCACAGAGAGAAGTTTTGGCACAGGCTCTCCTCTCTATTCATTCTAGGAGATGCCTTGCAAGACCATATTGGCTGTCTCACCTATTTGCTCCTGAGACACAGCTCATTCCATGTCAGCCTTTTCCCTTTTAGAAACACTCTGGAATGGTGTTTAGTGGAGCCGGAATATTCCTCAGTCGACAACATGTTTATTTCTTGCCATAGGCATTCTGGAGTCTTCACTGAATTTTCCTTAACTTGTTGCCTTGCATAGCTTAATTTCTATCTTTGAAAAAACACAAAATTGTAATGGACAATAAATAAATAAATAAATAAACATAAACAAAAGGAAATTATCAGATAAAAATAAAGACAGTAGGAAAGGGAGGGAGAGAGAGTTAGGGAATGATAAAGGTCACATAGAAACCCTAACAGACAGTGACACTGACAGAGAAGCTGCAGGGCCAGAGAGGTAAAGGATTAGTCCCTGATGCAAGAAGAAAATCATCCTCCTTTGATGCTTCAGTGATCAGTGAGTGATACATCACAGTGCGTCCGGCCCAGAAGGAGTCTCATTGTGACTGTTCACCTGTGACTTTTCTTCTTGAGTTTCATCGCTCTTCCTGTCAATAACTACATCTCTGTGTGTGTATTGCAGAGGGGAAGAAGGAGTGTCAGCTTAGTATTTCAAGAATAAACCACTTCCTATATATTTTCCACAGGTTTCAAATATACTGACAAGAATTTCCACTTGCCTAATTAGTTCAACTTCTACTTAATATTTATTGTATCTTCTCTAACATATTACTTTAGGATGCATGTATACTAAATATGGTACAGTTTTATTTTCTTAATATTTTTATCTCTGTAATCTTCCCAGCGTCTATATTTCTTTAGGAAGCATAATAAAAAATGACTATAGTTACATTTACTGAGTCTGTGCCCACTGCCAGGCACTCCAAGTAGTTTACAAGCATTGTTTTGGTCAATCCACAATGTAACTTTATGAAGGAAAGAATATTTATTCCATTTTATAAACTGCAAAACTAAGGCACAGAGGACCAAAAAAAATGTCACGAATAATGTTTTAGAGTTTGAAACGTTTTCTCAGGGTTTTCTAATTACCTGTATATTTTTTGATACACAGACTTATCTCCTAAAAAGCAATTATTTAAGCTTACTTTTTCTTTTCTTAAGAAACTTGAAAAAGTTTACTTAAACATATTTCCTCAATCTCTAGTCTATCTCACATAATTAAGACAGTTTTGTTCATATTAGCTAAGAAATTCTAAAGCTTAATAAAATGCATATGTACATTTATTATCCCCAGACCTTGGGGA
This sequence comes from Hylobates moloch, assembly GCF_009828535.3. Classification (NCBI taxonomy): domain Eukaryota; kingdom Metazoa; phylum Chordata; class Mammalia; order Primates; family Hylobatidae; genus Hylobates; species Hylobates moloch. Next base: position 38,227,563 of record NW_026652285.1, read on the forward strand.
ATTCACTTGAAATCATGTCCTCTAAATTAATGTCCTCATCTTCAGATCTTAAAACCCCTAATAGCCACAAAAAAAAAATAGCACTAAATACTAGTGTAGACAATGGACAAAGCCATCTGCCCAGTGCAGAAACAGAGTAGGTCAGAGAAGGGCAAAATGAAGTTTCCCTTTTCAGTACTGAGCAGTGCCTGGTCATCTAGTCCACGGAGGAACTGGAATCTGGGTCCTCCTCATATCTTTTCATCCTATTCTCACTCTGCTTCAAATCCTGACAGTCTTGATTAAAATTCATGTAATAACACCACCACACACGTTTTTTTCCATGATTATACAGCCTGTGGAGTAAAATATTTACCATATAACTAGCACTAACTGAAGAAAGTCATCACAAATCCAGGAAAGGGTAAAAGCAAGAAACAGAAATAGTACAAGAAAGACATCAATATTGACACTATCTCTTGCTATAAAGGGGAAATAAAAACACCAAAAATGTGATATCATTTCTGAAATGTATGCTTCCTCTGTCTCTTGCGGGAAAACAAAACAAAACAAAAACGAAAAACATATAGGAGTGGGAAGCACAGCTCAACTATACTAGAGATAGGCACCTTCTGTTTACTATAAGAAAATATGCTCCTATTTACAACTCCCACTCCCTACTAAGACATCCACGACATCTCAGATCCTCCTATAACATTGTTATTTTTTGTTAGGCTCATTTTCTCTTAGAAGATGTCTATTACGAAAATCCATTACTATAAGTTTGTTAATATTTTATGGCACACTAGAAAGGTTTACATTCATCATTCAACATAATGTGACACTCTGGAATGAATGAGCTCTCCTTTTGTATTCCCCTTTCTCTGGCTTGTATTGCAAGTAAACAATGTCTGCCAAGTCTGCTACATACAGGTCTAGCAGGTAGCTAAGCTTTCCTCCTCTGTCTAGTTAACAAATGGATCTGCATGTGTGCATAATGGACTGTGGGTGGGTTTCCTGGTTCCCATACCTATAAGTGTTTACCCTCTTTCCACAATGTCCCTTATTTGCAGAGAGTCCAAAATTGTTATTAATTTTTGCACACATTTGAGTGCTCAGAAATTTATTTTTCTCTCCAACAAAACTCGAACAGATTTATTTGGGGTTTTTCTCCGGAATAAGGTTTCTTGATGAAATTCCTCTTAACATTAAAAATCCTGTTCACAATGCAGGGCTTAAGCATAAAAAAATACAGGCCCAAGACTCTTATTAGAAAAGCAGGGGATTGAAGTAATTATCTCAAGAAAGCATGGAGCAGCTACATGGACAACACAGAAAAGCTCTTGAATACCAGTCTCTAGGAAATGTCACTCTGTTTACTTTCCCAGCTACCAGCCTTCTTCCCTCATTTCCAATCCATGGATCATTGTTTTCTGCGTAATCACTGGTGACTACCCGAGTAGGAATCCAGAATATTGAAACACACTGTTTTGAAAATGAATATAATTAGATGATAATACAAAGAGAGACTAACAGAAAGTAGTCATTAAATTAGCATTATTGTTTAGAGCAGGGGTCCCCAAACCCCTGCCACGGACTAGTACTGGCTCATGCCGTTAGAGACTGGGCCGCACAGCAGGAGGTGAGCAGTGGGCAAGGAAGCATTACCACCTGAGCTCTATCTGCTGTTAAATCAGCAGAGGCATTAGATTTTCTCATAGGGGTAGGAACCCTATTGTGAACTGAGTATGCAAGGGATCTAGGTTGCATGCTCCTTATGAGAATCTAACTAATGCCTGATGATTTGAAGTGGAACAGTTTCATCCCCAAACCGTCCCCCCACCCTCCACTACCACCATCCATGGAAAAATTGTCTTCCACGAAACTGGTCCCTGGGGCCAAAAAGGTTGGAGACCGCTGGTTGAGAGTCAATCTCAAAAGCTACCTTATAGCCTTTCCTTGGGGTCCCTTGCTTTAAAAAGTAGATTCCATAGAGTGTTACTGCTAGAATATAGTCCATTTATACATATTTCCATATTTCATGAGGACTTAAAATCTTTTTGTGAGGGGCAGAGGGAGACAGGGTATCACTCTGTCACTCAGGCTGGAGTGCAGTGGTAGCATCATAGCTTACTGTGGCCTCCAGCTCCTGGGTTCAGGTGATCTTCCTACCCCAGCCTTTGAAGTAGCTAGGGCCACAGGCATGTGACATCACACCCAGCTAGTTTTTGTATTTTTTGTAGAGATAAGGTCTTCCTACATTGCCCAGGCTGGTTCCAAACTCCCAGCCTCAAGTGATCCTCCTGTTTCAGTCTCTCAGTGTCATGATTATAGGAGTCAGCCATGTGCCTGACCTTTTACATCATTTTAAAAGAACACTTCCTCTTTTTTGGTATTTCATGCCAGTTCTCCAGATCTAATATTCCTGAGATTTATAGCAGACTTATTGCAGCTAAGATTTTTAAACAAACCAGATTTTCTGGGTACTCTGATGTTAAAGCACATTCAATTTAACTTGGGTTTGGAGATCTTACAGTTACCATACCCTATATGGCTCACCAAACAAAGAATGTGCTTGAAGTGAGGGAGGGGGGTTGAGAGAGGAAGGCAGATTAAAAGCAGGGGGATTGTATTGGATGAGTGTCAAATCAAGAAATCAAGCAATCAAGCCAGCTGTCCTTATCCAGCTTGTGAATACTCATTTGGAGTCCCCTCCATCAACTATTTGCCCACACTAAAAGCTCTTTCCACATTCCCTAATTTGTTGTTTATTTTCCCTATTCTTTGATCTTAGATCAATGAATGCAAACCTGTCTTCTTTTCTAATATACACATGTAATGCATTTCTCTCTAAGAAATCTCTTAGCAGTAATCCACAAATTTCATATGTTGTTTTATTTATCATTCAATTAGAAATACTTTTAAAATTTCCTTGTGATTTATTTGGCACAGTGGCTATTTAGAAACATGTTGTCATCCGGGCGCGGTGGCTGACGCCTGTAATCCCAGCACTTTGGGAGGCCGAGGTGGGTGGATCATGAGGTGAGGAGATCAAGACCATGGTGAAACCCCGTCTCTACTGAAAATACAAAAAATTAGCCAGGCACGGTGGCAGGCGCCTGTAGTCCCAGCTACTCGGGAGGCTGAGGCAGGAGAATGGCGTGAACCCAGGAGGCAGAGCTTGCAGTGAGCCGAGATCGCGCCACTACACTGCACTCCAGCCTGGGCAACAGCGAGACTCCGTCTCAAAAAAAAAAAAAAAAGAAAAAGAAAAAAAAGAAATATGTTGTCTATTTTCCAAACATTTGGGGAATTTTTAGGATATGTTAATGTTACTAATTTTTAAATTAATTCGTGACGTGATACAAAAGCAGCAAAAAAAAAAAAAAAAAATCAGTTGCAATTATTTACACAAATAGCAATGTATCCAAAAAAAGAATTCAAGAAAACAATCTCATTTATGGTAGTATAGAAAAAAATAAAGTACTTAGCAATAAATTTAACTAATGAGGTGAACGATCTTCCTGTGCTACCCAAAGTTATATGCAATTCAATACAATCCCTATCAAAATTTCGATGATATTTTTTACAGAAATAGAAGCAACAATTCTTAAATTTGTATTCAACCAAAAAAGTCCTCAAATAGCCAAACCAATCCTTAGAAAGAAAAACAAAGTATGATGCATCACATTTCTGATATCAAATTATATTTACAAAACTATAGTAATTTGGAAACAATCAACAGAGTGAAGAGACAACCCACAGAATGGGATAAAATATTTGTAAACTACTCATCTGGTATGATTTGGCTGTGTCCCCACCCAAATCTCATCTTGAATTGTGGTTCCCATAATCCCTACATGTAGTGGGAGGGACCCAGTGGCAAGTGATTGGATCATGGGGGAAGTTTCCCCTATGTTGTTCTCATGATTGTGAGTGAGTTCTCATGAGATGTGATGGTGTTATAAGCATCTGGCATTTCCCCTACTAGCACTTCTCCCTCCTGCCACCTTGTGAAGAAGGTACCTTGCTTCCCTTTCACCTTCTGTCATGATTGTAAGTTTCCTGAGGCCTCCCCAGCAATGCAGAACTGTGAGTCAATTAAACCTCTTTCTTTTATCAACTACCCAGTCTTGGGCAGTTCTTTATAGCAGTGTGAGAATGGACTAATACACCATCTGACAAGGGACTAATAACCAGAATATTTCAGGAGTTGAAACAATTCCCTAGGAAAAAATCTAATAATTTGATCAAAAACCGGGCAAAATATTTGAATAGACATTTCTCAAAAGAAGACATACAAATGGCAAACAGGCATGTGGAAATGTGTTCAACCTCAGAAATGCAAATCAAAACTACAATGAGATGTTATCTCACTCAAGTTGAAATGGCTTATATCCAAAAGACAGGCAATAAAAATGCTCACAAGGATGTGGAGAAAAGGGAACACTTGTACATTGTTGATGGGAATATAAATTAGTACAAAGATTGTGCAGAACAGTTTAGAGTACAACTACTATGGAGAACAGTTTGGAGGTACCTCAAAAAACTAAAAATAGAGCTACCAAATGATCCAACAATCCCATAGCTGGGTATATACCCAAAAGAAAGGAAATCAGTTTATTGAAGAGATATCTTCACTCTTCTGTTTTTTGCAGCACTGTTCACAATAGCTAAGATTTGGAAGCAAACCAAGTGTTCATTAACAGACAAATATATATATTTTAATGTGGTACATATACACAAGGAGTACTATTCAGCCATTAAAAAGAATCAGATCCTGTTGTTTGCAACAACATGGATGGAACTGAAGTTCATTATGTTGAGTGAAATAAGCCAGGAACAGAAAGGCAAACACTGCATGTTCTCATTTATTTGTGGGTTCTAAAAATCAAAGCAATTGAGCTCATGTACATAGAGAGTAGAAGGATGTTTACCAGAGGCTGGGAAGAATAATAGGGGGCTGGTCGGGAGGTGGGAATGGTTAATGCATACAAAAAAGATTAGAAAGAATGAATATGACATACTATTTCATCACACAATGGGATGTTAATATTCAATAATAACTTTATTGTACATTTTAAAATAACTAAAGAAGTGTAATGGGATTGTTTGTTTTTAAGGGATAAATGCCTGAGGGAATGGATACTCCTTTCTCCATGATCTGTTTATTTCACATTGCATGCCTTTATTGAAACATCTCATGTACCCCACAAATATATGCACCTACTATGTATCCATAAAGGTTTTAAATAATAATAAACAGAACTATAATAATCAAAACAGCATGGTGCTGGTATAAAACACACACATAGACCAATAGAGAGCTCAGAAATAAACCCAAGAATATATGGTCAAATAATTTTTGACAAGAGCCATAGGAAGACAGTGGGGAAAAGGTATGACCCAAAATTAAGGGAAATAAATTAATAGAAGTCCATTCAGAGATGATCAGTTCTGGAACTAGTATACAGAACCTTTAGAATAACTATTTTAGTTTTGTTAAAAATTACAGTGAAATTCAGTATATGGTATTGGTAAAACCGGATATTCACATGCAAAATAGTGAATTGGACACTTATCATATACCACATACAATAAATCAACTCAAAATGAATTAAAGACCCAAATGTAAAACCTGAAGCCATAAAACTCCTGGGAGAAAACATAGGGGAAAATTTTCTTGACACTGGTCTTGGCAGTGATTTTTTTTTTTTTTTTTTTGGATTTCACATAAAAAGCTCAGTCAACAACAACAAATAAAGATAAGTGGGACTACATCAAACTAAAAAGTTACTTCACAGGAAAGGAAATAATCTGCAAAATGAAAAGGCACTCTATGGATTGGGAGAAAATATTCATGAACCATATAGCTAATAAAGGGTTAATATCCAAAATATAAAAGAAACACAAACAACCAAATAGCAAAAGACACAAAAAAAGATTTAAAAATTAGCAAAGAACCTAAATAGACATTTCTCCAAATAGAAAATAGAAACAGTAAACAGGCATATAAAAATGCTCGAGATTGCTAATCATCAGGGAAATGCAAATCACAACCACAATGGGATATCACCTCACACCTGTTAGAATGGCTATTATCAGAAAGACATGAGGCAACAAGTGTAGGCAAGTGTGTGGAGAAGAGGGGAACCTTTACTTTGTTGGTGTGAATGTAAATTGGTGTAACCATTATGGAAAATGCTTCCTTAAAAAATTAAAAATAGAGCTACAATATGACCACAGCAATTCCTCTTCTGGGTATACACCCACAGGAAAAGTAATCAGTACCTCTTAGAGATGACTGTACTACCATGTTCATTGCAGCATTATTCACAATTGCCAAGATATGGAAGCAACTTAGCTGTTTGTCAACGAATGAATGGATAAAGAATTTGTGAGATGCAGAGATGTATGCACACACACACATACACACACTCACACACACAGAAATATTATTCGGCCTTAAACAAGGAGATCCTGCCATTTGTGACAACATGGGTGAAACTTTAGGACATTCTGCCAAGTGAAATATGCTAGACAAAAGAAAAACACTGCACGATCTCATCTGTATGTGAAATCTAAAAGAAAATCAAATACATAGAAGCAGAGACTAGAACACAGTGACCAGTTCATGGGGCGGGAGTCGGGGGGAAGATGAGGAGATGTAGGTCAAAGGCTACAAAGTTGCAGTTACGTAGAATGAGTAAGTCTATTCATCTAATGTACAGCATAAGGAATATAGTTAATAATATTGTATTGTATACTGGAGAGTAGGTTTTAGGGGCTCTTACCACACAAAAAAAGATGATTATGAGATGATGAATATGTTATTTGGTTTAACTATAGTAATCATTTAATTATGTATTATATGTCTCAAAACAGCATGTTATACACCCTAAATATGTACAATTTTAGAAGTTTCACTGTGCTCAGAACACATACTCTATGATTTCAGTCATTTGACATTTATTGAGATGCATTCCATGACCTAGCATATTATCTATCTTAAAAAGCATCTTATTTGCATTTGAAAAGAATGTATATTCTGCCTTTGTTGAGTATGGATTTCAAAATATATAATAGATTATTATAGTCACAATGTTATTTAAATCTCTCATATTCATACTAGTATATTTTATCTATCCTTTCAATTATTGGGAAGAAATATTGAAATCTCTAAATACAATTGTATTTGAGTTTATTTCTTTGTATATCTGTTAAATGTTGCTTTATTTACCTTGAATGGCTGTAATAAAAGGTCTATACATTTAGAATCTACTGTTTTCTTAATCAAGCATCCCTTTTACTATCACGAGATATCTTTTCCTCTGGTAACACTTACTTGAGGACTGCCGTATCTAATATTAACATAATCATATTATAATGAGTATCATTTTCATGTTTTTAAAAATCTTTCTACTTTTAACTGATTTATCCTTTTATATTTAGAAAAAAAAAACTTTTTTCCAGTGCCATATAGTAGAATCTTGCTTTGTATCAGATAAAAAGATTGTATCTGACAATCTCTATCTTTGAACATAATTGATTAGATCACTTATATTTAATGTAATTTGTAATATTGTTGAACTTATGTTGGCCATCTTACTAATTGATTTCTGTCTATCCCCTCCGTGCTTTGTTTCTTTTTCCCTCTTTGTCTTCCTTCTTTTGCACTGAGTAATTTGTAAAACTGATTCATGTATATTTCTTATTGACTTTTGAGCTGCACCAGTTTGTAAATTTGCAGTGATCACCATCATAATTAAAACATTTCTTTTCAATTTATGAGTATGCCCTGAAGTAATAGTACATCAATGTAATAAAACCTTACAACAGTGTATTTTAGTTGAACCACATAATATCCTTTATGTTGTCATATTCTTTACTTCTACATATTTAGTGCTTTAAATAGTTAATTTTCTTTAAAATAAATTCTTTTTCTTTTTTTTTTCTGAGACAGAGTTTCACCCCGTCTCCCAGGCTGGAGTGCAGTGGCAATTTCAGCTCACTGCAACCTCTACCTCCCAGGTTTAAGCAATTCTTCATGCCTCAGCCTCCTGAGCAGCTGGGATTATAGGCACAGACATTCTTTCATTGTTTTTATCATACTGTAAGTTTTGGCATGCATGTCCAGGACGTGCAGGTTTGTTACAAAGGTATACACGTGCCATAGTGGTTTGCTGCACCCATCAACCTGTCATCTACATTAGGTATTTCTCCTAATGCTATCCCTCTCCTAGCCTCCACCCCTCAACAGGCCCCAGTGTGTAACGTTCCCCTCCCTGTGTCCATGTGTTCTCCTTGTTCAACTCCCACTTATGAGTGAGAACATGCAGTGTTTGGTTTTCTGTTCCTGTGTTAGTTTGCTGAGAATGATGGTTTCCAGCTTCATCCATGTCCCTGCAAAGGACATGAACTCATTCTTTTTTTATGGCTGCATAGTATTCCATGGTGTATATGTGCCACGTTTTCTTTATCCAGTCTATCATTGATGGGCATTTGGGTTGGTTCCAAGTCTTTGCTATTGTAAATACTGCTGCGATAAACATACGTGTGCACATGTCTTTTTAGTAGAATGATTTATAATCCTTTGGGTATATACCCAGTAATGGGATTGCTGGGTCAAATGGCATTTCTGGTTCGAGATCCATCAGGAATCACCACACTGTCTTCCACAATAATTAAGCTAATTTACACTCCCACCAACAGTGTAAAGTAATTCCTATTTCTCTACATCCTCTCCAGCATCTGTTGTTTCCTGATTTTTCAATGATCGACATTCTAACTGATGTGAGATGGTATTCATTGTAGTTTTGATTTGGATTTCTCTAATTACCATTGATGATGAGCTTTTTATCATATGTCTATTGGCTGCCTAAATGTCTTCTTTTGAGAAGTATCTGTTTATATCCTTCACCCAGTTTTTTGGGGGTTGTTTGTTTTTTTCTTTTCAATTTGTTTAAGTTCCTTGTAGATTCTGGATATTAGCCCTTTGTCAGATGGATAGATTACAAATTTTTTTTCCCATTCTGTAGGTTGCCTGTTCACTCCGATGATAGTTTCTTTTGCTGTGCAGAAGCTCTTTAGTTTAATTAGATCCCATTGGTTAATTCTGGCTTTTGTTGCCATGCTTTTTGTGTTTTGATCATGAAGTCTTTGCCCATACCTATGCCTGAATGATATTGCCTAGGTTTTCTTCTAGTGCTTTTATGGTTTTAGGTCTTGCATTTAAGTCTGAATCCATCTTGAGTTAAGTTTTGTATAAGGTGTAAGGGAGGGTCCAGTTTCAGTTTTCTGCATATGGCTAGCCAGTTTTCCTAACACCATTTATTAAATAGAAAATTCTTTCCCCATTGTTTGTTTTTGTCATGTTTGTCAAAAATCAGATGGTTGTAGATGTGTGGCATTATTTCTGAGTCCTCTGTTCTGTTCCATTAGTCTATATATCTGTTTTGGTACCAGTATCATGCTGTTTTGGTTACTCTAGCCTTGTAGTATAGTTTGAAGCCAGGTAACGTGATGCCTCCAGCTTTGTTCTCAAAATAATAAGGGCCATTCATGACAAACCCACACCCAATATCATACTGAATGGGCAAAAGCTGGAAGCATTCCCTTTGAAAACTGGCACAAGACAAGTAGTTGCCCTCTTTCACCACTCCTATTCAACACAGTACTGGAAGTTCCTGCTAGACCAATCAGGCTAGAGAAAGAAATAAAGGATATCCAAATAGAAAGAGAGGAAGTCAAATTCGCTTTGTTTGCAGATGACATGATTGTATATTTAGAAAACTCCATCATCTTAGCCCAAAATCTCCTTAAGCTGATAAGCAACTTTAGCAAAGTCTCAGGATACAAAATCAATGTGCAAAAATCACAAGCATTCCTATACACCAATAACAGATAAAGAGAGAGCTAAATCATGCGTGAACTCACATTCACAATTACTACAAAAAGAATAAAATACCTAGGAATACAGCTTACAGGGGATGTGAAGGACCTCTTCAAGGAGAACTATAAACCACTGCTCAAGGAAATAAGAGAGGACACAAACAAATGGAAAAACATTCCATGCTCATGGATAGGAAGAATCCATATCGTGAAAATGGCCATACTGCCCAAAGTAATTTATGCATTCAATGCTATTCCCCTCAAGCTACCACTGACTTTCTTCACAGAATTAGAAAAAACTACTTTAAATTTCATATGGAACCAAAAAGAGCCTGTATAACCAAGACAATCCTTAGCAAAAAGGCACAGAAATTCTTAAGAATGAATGGTACTTCTTTATATTTGCATAAATCTTACAATTTTTCACTCTGTAACCTTGCAATGAGATACCATTTTCTATTTGTTCCTTTTTTGCTTTAGCTTGAAGAATTTCTTTTAGCATTTTATATAGCCCAGGTAAGCTTGATACAAATTCTCTTACCTTTTTAAAATATATAAATATTTTTCTATTTGCTTTTACTTGTAAAGTATATTTTCACTGGATTAAGGATTTAAAATATTTTTTTTCGTTCAGCAATTTAAAATTTTTTTATTATTTCCTGTCTGTCTTTGTTTTAATGAGGAGCTACCTAAAATTCATATTGGTGTTCACTGGTATTTAATTTGTCTTTTTCTCTGGATGCTTTTTGTTTGTTTGTAGTCTTTTCTTTTTACTCTAGGTTTTCAACTGTTTGGTTATTATGGATATTTAGCCTAATTGATAAGCTCTGAGTTCTTGGATAGGTGAGCTAATATTTTCCCTCAAATGTGGAGAAGAAAATGATACTTACATTTAAAGAAAGTCTGCTTATTCTCTCTCATACTTCTCATTATGAGACTCCAATGCTATGTATATTAGGCTGCTTACTACTATCCCACAGATTATGATCAATTTTTAAAAATTATTTTTCTCTCTATATTGCAGCTTTGATAACTTCTATTGGCCTACTTTCAAGTTCAGCAATCCTTGCTTAGTCTTTCTCCAGTTTGCTTTTAAGCCTATCCAGTACATTTTTGGCACCAGATATTGTCTTATTCAGTGGTAGAATTTTTAATTCTATTTTTAGAATTTTCATTTCTGTATTGATTTTACTCATTTTTACTTATATATTTTACTGCCATTTTTAACAAAACTAAAAATAACTATTTTAAGGGTTCTGTATGCTAACTCCAGAATGGTTCGTCTCTGAGTAGCCTTCTAATAATGGTGTTTTCTCTTAATTTGGGTCATAGTTTTCATAAATCTTCATACATCTTTTTGTTCTTAGAGTATTCTATACATGTTGTAAAATTGAAAAGACAGAAATATGATAATATTTTATTTGTTTTGTTACAAGACAATTCATTTCCCTATATTTGTGTATGAGGGTTTCTCCCTCCCATCAAGTTGAGATGACAACAGGAACAATTTTAACTAGGCTGAGTCCACCTCTCATTAGCCTGACCTACTACCTCCTGTGGCTGTGCTTCTGTTTTATCTTGTCATTATTTCATTTGGGAGAAATTGGGGCTGAAGTTTCATATAATTTTGGATCACATTTAGATTTAATTCAGAGCCTCAGAATCCAAGAACAATGAGAAAGCCCAAGACAACATTATTTATCTCCATTCTCCAATCCCTTCTCCACTGTTGCTTTCAGAGTGAAAGGCAAAAGTGACAGCGTCATGTGAATTGTTAAGTCTAATGATATGCTTTTGATTTGGGGGATCTTCAGGATTATACTCTATCCTCTCATAATGCCATTCAGTATTCAGTGAATATAGCCTGTCCTTCTAAAGTTTCCCCTTTTATGATATGTCCATTGCTTCCTCTGCACATTTCCAGAGACACCACTGCAATTCTCTGCTGTTCTATAAGGAGTTTTGTTTTTCTGTGGAATTTAGTTCATTAAAGCTTCCTTGAATGCATTGCCCTTCATTAGTCTCATATAAAAATATTTTGTTGCCATTTTTGTTCTTACATAATGGATTAGAATATTTTGAATCCTTTAACAACCTAATCTAAAGCAGAAGTTCTCTATCTATATCCTTCCAAAATTTATTTTAAGCATTTTTCACTCTCCCATAGTCATTCTGTCAATTTCAGTCTCTTCATTGATTTTACCACTAAAGATTTCTGATACTCAGAAACACCAGATAACTAATATTGAATTCCAATAAACAGATTAAATGACTATTTTTCAAGCTATAAATTAACAAAATATTCTATTTTATCATAATTTAATGAAGACATTATTTAATATACTTTAATGAATCTCCAGGACATCTCCTATTCCCTAGGTTTCCTTGAGTTAATAAGGCCTTTGACTTACATTTACCTGTACTTAGAAGTCCTAGAATTTAATGCCTACTCTCTCAATCAAATCTTGATATTTCTTTTTTTAGGATATTCTTTCTTCAGTGCTGTTCCTCAGAGAACAGCCTTTTCATGTACAAAGTATTCTATGCAGAGGACAAATATATTGGCTTGAGTAAGACTATCTGATGGTATGGAAAGTCATGGTGTGACAGTATTTGTCCAGTAAGGTTATTACTGTGGCCTCATGTCCACTGAAGACTGGAATCCAGGTACTAAGACCATAGAGACATCTTTCTAGCCATTCTGTAGATACCATCTTTCTGCCCTCACCTTTTCTCCATGGATGGTTTTCCTGACATGCATGCTAAGATTCAGCTTGTATATGCTACCAGTGGAGTAAAAATTTATTCAAATATATACATAGTTGCATAGGAAGGAGCAGACAGTGAAAGAGAAGGAGGTAAGGATAGAAATAGCATAATATTTACAATATTACATGAAATCATGATAATCCTTATTCTATGAAACTTGGCCAGTGTACCGAACACTAAATGCCACAGACAATTGGTGAGCATTTGCATACCACAGACTTCTCCTTCTGGCTTGCAGTTTTCCTGCTCTGAGCATTTCATTGGACAATCTAAGATAACTCCTTGGATTTTTTTTTTTTATTAGCAGAGAAAAGTTTTAAAATCGTTTCTGCTGGGATGTTGACTACTTCTAAGTGAAAAGGGTGATTTTAACTCATTTCTTTTGTCCCTTGTCCTTGTTCTATGCCATGTCCTGTATCTCTTTATATTTAGCATTATGGGCATACATTGGCAGTGATGCTTCTACTTACCCTACTCACTTCTCCAATGTATCAGTAGTCCTTCTCATATGTGACCTTGATTGTTAAACATATATTTTTCAAGGTTTGGGTTTGAAGTTATGTACCTACCAGTGTTTCATGTCCTTCCAATATTGAAGACTATTATTGTATTATTAAGCACTCTAACAAATTGGGAATGACACTCTGTAAACTCCCTAGCTGCCACATACTTGCCTTTATTATTTTGGGCACTAGCATTCTTGAACCATCCCACAATTTACACAAAACACATGAGCAGCAAAGTAAGAGAAAAAGAACATGAGATTCAGAAAAGAAAGAGAGGAAATAATAGGAGCAAAAAGGTAAACTATAAATTTGTCAGTACTAAGAATGGTGGCTTTCTATTAATAATAGTACCTTCTTTCCCCATATTCATATGCGCAAACATGGATATTAGAAAAATCTGCCTATCAATTCTTGACCATATTCTTTTCAATTGAGAAATTTCAGGAGATACATTTAGACTATTAGAATAAAAAACCCTTCAAACACAAAAATATCACCTTTCAAAGAATAAGCAAACAAGACATAATTAAGAAAGATAAATAGATAAAGGTAGAATGAGAGTACATTTATAGCTATAAAGTCAATATTGATTTTGATATTTTTAAATTTTTAAACACGAACTCCTGTTATCCAAAATCTACTCTTGAGACACACTAAGAATATGTACAAGCAGAAGGTTTATTACCTTGGTTTAGGATTTATCTATTCTCAACCCTAGATGCCACATAGTTTAGTACATATTTCCAGTGTGAAGAGTAGCTTTTATTTTATTACTATGACTTTTTTCCTTGTTCTTTGGTGTTTACTTCAAAGCCATTTAAAAACTGTGCAACCAACATAGCCCCTAGCAGTAGGTAAGCTACTCCTTCCCAGCTGGATTGTCAGTGGGTTTCCACAACTGAAGACTGGAAAGCCAGCCTTATTAGGGTTTGTTTGTTTGTTTGGAGTTTTTCTAGTAAGAAGTGGTCATTCTAATCCCCGGTGCCTCTAATTCCATCCATAAGTTGTTCATTTATAAGGAGAGGCTGAGGCGGGAGAATGGCGTGAACCTGGGAGGCGGAGCTTGCAGTGAGCCGAGATTGCGCCACTGCACTCCAGCCTGGGCGACAGAGCGAGACTCCGTCTCAAAAAAAAAAATAATAATATATATCCTGGGCTCGTTTAATGTTTTAAAAGTATACTTTTTTTGTAAAAAAAAAAAAAAAAAAAAAAAAGGCCAGTAATAATAGAGGTTGAAACTGTAGTAATTAATAAGAGAGAAAGAAAGAGCTAGAGCTAAAGACAGGTAGTCAGCCATAGAGAATATACAGCCCCAAAATGGAAATAGCCAGCTGGCATGAGAGGAACTGTTTTATTGTTCAGAGGCTTACAGTAGTGACTAGCTAACATGTGGCTTTGCTCTTGAATGATCACTTCCTCAACAAGGAAGAGTCTCAGCTCACTTTATCTAATATAGCCACATAGCTTATCTTGTGAAGATTTCTCTTTTGGCACAGACTTCAAAAACACACAACATACCCTCTTTTATCAAACGTGTTCACCATCCACAGTTCTTAGTATTTCACATTGAAGTTGAAGATTTTGTCTTCACTTTCAGTGAGAGCACTTAAGTACTTAAAAATGTTTCTGAGCCCTACCTATCAATCACTTGTGGAGTGGTCCCCAGGACTCTCCCTAGTATCTATATTCTCTCAGTGAAGCAGAACAAAACAATATTGATGCATATACTGAGCGCAGTGTGTGCAAAATGTATACACGATATCCCCCTTAAAACTTCATGTGGGGCTTAATACCTAGGTGATGGATTGATAGGTGCAGCAAACCACCATGGCACACATTTACCTATGTAAGAAACCTGCCTATGTATACTGGAACTTAAAATAAAATAAAATTTAATTTAAAAAAGAAAAAATAGACTCTTTAAAGAAAAATAAAAAGATCTGCTAATAAATTATTCAATGCCAAAAAAAGAAGAAAAACCTTCCAACAAGATACGTGGTAGCTATGATTCACTCCCCTTTATTGATGTTGAAACCAAGATGCAGAAGTTAACTCATTTTCAAAGAACTTAGTTGTTAAGAGCTGTGATTTGGGTCCAACTTTTTCTAAATTTAAAATCATGGTTCTTAAGCATTGACACACTGTTGAGAGGTACAGAATAGGTTTCTAATTAATGTCTGTTGATTGAATGAATAAATCCATCAAACAATCAATTGAACAATGAGAGTCTCCCAGAAAAAGTGACCTTGGCAGCCTCTTCAGTCACATCCATGACTCCACAACAAAAAAGTGTGTCTTACCTAACCAGCTTGGTTGTGTGAAATTTCAAAGCAGGAAGCTGTATGCAAATGAGTCTCCTTTACTGGATAATAGATTGCACAAATTATTCTGAGTGGGCCGTCACACACTGTCAAGTATTTTCAAATTTTCAGTTTTTACTCCATTACTAATGAAATGCCTTTGTCACCTGGCTTGTCCTACAGCTTTTCCCCTTGTCAATGAATTCTGGAATACTTGTTATAGAGCTACCTCTTTCCATATAATAGCCTGGTTATCAATAAACCTGTTACTACATGGTCTGGTCTGTTATTCACAACCATGTCAGCACAGGGGCTGTATATTTCCTGTTCAGTATATAAAATAGTTGATTACAAATGCTGAAATTTGGATATATTTTAAGTGTCAATTCAAACCATGTGACTTACTTGCTAAAGTAAAACATTCAGTAATTCTCTCCAGAGCTATCCCTTAACCCTATATTATCACCAATTTTTCTCTTCATTTCAGAGTCTGTCCTTTCTCTTAGGCCTGTTCATAAGCACTAGATCATTTGTTACTCACTATTCAGTCCTTAGCAGGTCCAGTGTCACTGCATAATCTAAAATTCTGAGTGGCATCTACTGGCTATCAAGCTCAGCCACACTCCATCATTAACCTGAAAGAGAAAGTCCATCATCTTTATATTCCTCCCATGTCCATTTCCTATTCACTGTCTTCTGCAATCCAACGGCTGTTTAGAATTCTTTTAAAAGCTTTCTTCCATTTGAAATGTAATTTTTCATTCATTTTACAAATATTTGTTGAGTACCTGCTTTGTGCCAAGTATTTTTTAGTTTTGGGGAATGCAACTTTGAGAAAAACAGGCGACTATCTCTACTGTAATGGAGCTAATGTTAGTAGGAGGAAGAAAATAAGTAAAACAATAAAATAGTAAAATAGGCCTTATATTTGACGGTCATAAATAATATGGAAAAATAAAGCAGGGAAGGGAGAGAGGAGTGAGTGGGTGAAGGATAGATTGTAGTTTCAATACTGTGGTTGGGGAGGACCTTATTAAAAATAAAAAAAAAATTGAACAAATTGCTGATAGAGATGAGGGAGTGATCCATTATACTCTCTAAAGGAAAATTATTATTCCAGAAAAAGAGAGGGACAACCTTCATTCTCCTCATATCATTAAGCTGATACCTGCTTTATATCTCATTTAAATGAGTTTATTTTGAAACAAAAGATAGAATACATTAAACATTTTATAACATGCAATAAAATACTTACTTTTACTAGAATAACAAATTAATTTATGTATGATGATTTTATCTACTGCATTTTGAAAAATGCAATATTTCAGAAAGTATTCCACTTACATTTAAAACAGTGTTTCTCAACTTCTGTACTACTGACATTTTAGGGAAGGGAGGACTGTGCCTTGTGATATGTTTAGCAGCATCCCTGGTCTCTACCTACTAGATGCCAGGAGAATTCCCTCCCCCTCCTCACGTACACATATACACACACTTATGACAACAAAAAATGTGTCCAAGAATGTTTCCAAATGTCCCCTGAGGAGCAAAATCATCCCCCATTATGAGTTACTAGTTTAAAAGAACCAAGGTAAGTGGATTCTACAGCTTCTGTTGTTAGGAATTCAGTACTTTTTTGACTTTAGTTCCACTTGTCTGATACAAGTATAGCCCCGTCTGCTCTTTTTTGGTTACCATTTGCATGGAATATCTTTTTCTATCCCTTCACTTTCAGCCTTTGTGTCCTTAAATCTAAAGTCAGTTTCTTGTAAACAGCACATAATTGGGTCTTGTTTTTTACTTCATTCAAACTCCCTGTGATTTTTGATTGGGAAATTTAGTCTATTTTTATTCAAAGTAATTATTGATAGGTAGGAACTTACTTTTGTCACTTTGGTAATTTTTTTTTTTCTGTTTTGTGTTTCTCTCATTCCTCTCTTCTCTAGTTTTCTTTGTGATTTGATGATGTTTTGTATTGGTGTACTGTCATTTTTTTCTTTATCTTTTGTGTATCTACTATATAATTTTTGTGGTTACAATGTGGATTGCATTAAATATTTTATAGTTCTCACAGTCTGTTTCAAGCTGATAACAACTTAACATCAATTGTATACAGGAACTCTACACTTTACTCCCCCTCACCACAATTTATGTACTTGATGTTAGATTTTAGTTATTTCTATATTTTGTTTCCATTAAAAAATTTTTATGGTTATAGTTATACTTACTACTTTTGTCTTTTAAATTTATTTACTAGTGTTAAAAGTGATTTTAAGTGTTACCATTAATGCATTACAATATCACACGTTTGTTTTTGTTTACCTATAGCAGTGAGATGTATACTTTTACATCAGGTCACAAAGTTTCATTTATGCAAGTTAAGTAAGTTCTGGAGACCTACTGCACATCATGGAACAAGTGATTAGCAATACAAACTATATTATATACTTAAACATTTGCTAAGCAGGTAGATCTTACGTTAGGTGCTCTTACCACAAATGGGAAAAAAAAGCAAAAGGAGATGGAGGAAGCTTTGAATGTGATGAATACATTTACGGCATCAATTGTGATGACGGTTTCATAGATATATACCTGTCTCCTAAGACAATAAATTGTATAGAGTAAATATACAGCCTTTTGTATGCCAATTGTACCTCAATAAAGTTTTTTTTTAAGGAAAATAATGCAGTACATTCAAATAAGGAGTAAGCTTCACCCAAGAAAAATATATAAATGGGCAAAATCTGTAAGTTCTATTGTTTAGAGTGGCTTGAAAAGTCATTAATGGAAGCTTCCCCCAAATTATTGATACCACTTGCACAGTATCCCCTTGTCACCAAAAGGATTTTACATACCAGTCAATGTAACCTTAACATTGTAAGATTTGAGATAGATGGGGTATTATGCCTTTGTGTACCAAGTGCAAAAACCTATAATGTGAATGAAGGCCAGTTCTAAGACAGTTTTGAAAACATTGTTAATGAAAGTTCAGAATCTGGAAATGGAATCCCTCAAAACTATCCATGTTGCATATTCCACACTTACTATCTAATTTATTTTTCAATAGCTTTATATCCATCCACAGGCACTTATTCAATCATTCCAAAATTCTTCTTTCTACCACAAGGTCATCCAGATAAGTTAACCCTTGTCTCAGACTGGGCCATGAACACTTTTTATCAATTGGATTTGTTATATCCCACTGAGTTCTTACACATGTTTCCTCAACTTTAAACTGTCCTCAACTTTATTATTGACTTTAGCATCTGAGCTAAGATTTCTCAAAAGTATAACTTCCTAGATTTATAACTTATTAAAAAATATTGTCTTTCAAGTTGGTATCAAACATTTCTTAAAGTTTTGATTTTTCTCAAATTCATAAAGACTCAAACATTTGTTTCCCTTTTATCATATTTTAGAATTCAATTTTAGGCATCTATTTCAATTCACCTTTCTCATCTCTCTTCAACCTCACTCAAAAACTATCCAGCATCTAGAAGAATAATAGACAGGTCAAATATCCCACTGTGCAGAATGTACTAGTTCTGAAGAATAGGTTCTGTAAAGTACCATAGCCCAGGCAACTGGGGAGCTGTCTCAGTAGTCACATTCTACACCCCACCTGTCAGCCCCTACTTTTACCTCCTCAGCAATATGACCTATTTGAGTTTTGGCAAATATTTATGATTTCATATTAAATGTATACTCAGTAAATGTTACATCTCTTAAAGCAAAAAAAGAGCAGATGAGAAAGAGAAGAAAGATAGAAAGAAAAAGAGAGACAGAAAGAAAGAAAAAGAAAGAGAGAGAAGAAAGAAAGAAAGAAAAAAAGAAAGAAAAAGAAGAAAGAAGAAAGAAAGAAAGAAAAAGAAAGAAAAGAAAGAAAGAAAGAAAGAAAGAAAGAAAGAAAGAAAGAAAGAAAGAAAGAAAGAAAAAGAAAGACTTTGAAGATCCTAAACCTTAAAGGAAGAATGAACAGAATAGGACACAGGGTGAACAAAGGGCCTCTGTTTATATTTCCAAAGAATACTTACCATGTAGCCTAATTAATCTCTCCACATACCAAGATCCCATTGGGTAATATCTAAAATATAACTTGTTCTTGAAAGTCTTTGTCTCTCTTCTTAAGCCAACAGAAGCATCCTGGGAAGAGGAGCTTAGGTCGATTTCCTCCTAGCCAATCCTGTTCTCTGAATCACACAAAGCTATGCCTTATTGCACAAGCATCACAGAGTCCTATGGTGGCATATTCCTTTCTCATAAGTTCTGAGCAGACCTATTCTCATTACAGTGGTCATTTATCCCTTTATTACCTATACCTAAAGTATTCAAATTATTCAGCTACTAAAACTCAGGTTCAGTTGCTTACCACTTACAGAGTCCAATTAAAAAGAGTGAGGACTGGTATAAATAAAGTGATTTTTTATTCCAAAGATAGATTAGGAGCAGTACAGGCTTCCTGCCTCAGGGGGAGCAGAAACGGGGGCCTACACAGGGGCAGAAGTGAGCAGGTGGGGGGTCCATGTACTCAGTTTGGTACCTTACTTATCTGGCAGTCAAGTTGGCATCTTCATGGGCAGAAATAGGTTGTGAAGGTGACTGAAAACTCTCCAAGTGACAGAAAGTCTCATAACAGGCATACTTTGGGTTATAAATCTACGGTTATCTCTTGAAGCAGCCTTCTGGTAGGTGAGAGATCTACTCTGGAGCTTCTAAGCCCATAGTTAGATGAACTTGCCCTGTAGGGATCATCTGGCAAAGAGCAGATAAAAGACCATAATTGCATTTTTAAAGAGCTAAGTGGGAAGTGGGGAAAAGGAGGAAAGAGAAAAGAAGAGAGAGACAGAAATATAATTAAAATATCTCTTAGAAAAATGGAGATACTGAATTACAATTCCCCACTGCTAAGTTCCATTTCATTTCTATGGGATTTGGGTATCATATTTGTTTTGGCTACTTCCAGCTGAAAGGGGACATAGTCAATAGGGGTAATAATGAAATTGATTTATTTGGAGTTGGAAATATTCACAAGTACCCAGACTTACACATGATATTTGTTGGAGAATTATGATATGAGGTCTGTAAGTCTCTGGGAAAACCTATCTTGCATCCCCATACAAAGGGTGCAACATCAGTAAAATCCACAGCAGAGAAGTATTCCTATTTTTGCAACTAAGGCCAAAGTTATAAGCAGCTTCCATCACCAGGGTGATTCTGATGTGAACCAGGATGTTATCCATTGATCCAGCAACAATGTAGAGACAGACATAGCTTTGATTTGTTGGTGAATATCAGGTCTATCTGGGATGTTTCCCAAATTATCTGTGATGTACAGACAGCAGTCTTAATTACGCAGCTTCTCCACTTCAAACTACTTTGACAGGTTTTCTAAATATGTTTTAAAAAGGCTACAGGAAGAGCTATAAATACTCATGAAGGTGGTCATAAGCCCTGTCTAGTTCTTGAGAATGCATCATTTTAAATAGCTGCATCCCACTCAGGAGGTGGCATTGCAGATGGGCTAGGCCTCTGCATGTGATGAAGGCAAACAGATTTTTAATGAGTCATTTATACGGAAAAAGAGAACAAACAAAGGCTAATGTTGGGCACAATTTATTCAGATATTAGACCCGAAGCATCTTTAGTTACAGAGGAAGAAGGTGGTAGCAAATAAGAGTAGGACAAATTGATTTACAAAATAAGTTTTAGCCGTATTATTCGTAAAATACAGCAAGAATAATTATTTGTCATATAGGCTGTTTTTAAAATTGGCTTTGCTGGAACCTTGTTACAAAAGGAATTTCAGTTTAAATTTTGTAAAGCCTTGAGCTCAGCTATGGATTTATCTGTGTCTGCAAATACTTGTGTGGATTGAGTAAATTTTTCCCATCTTGAGGTCCCAAGATAACTTGGGATTCCTGCACCTGTCAGAAAGTAATATTCTTTACTCACCACTAAGCAGGAAACCCAGTACAAAGTCTCTGTAGACAAAGTACAAGGCCAATTTTTTCCAAGTGCTTTTAATTGGCTCTGTAAGTCAATTTTGGTCCTTTAAAGCAGTCTGTTTACATAGGAAGGTATGCCATTCCAGTCAAAGCATTGGTAAAATAACCAGTGTCTCCAATGACACCTTGTTACAAAAGAAAGCAGATTCTTATTGATCTTATGCAAATAACTGTACTGCCATAAATTAAGTATACTAACAAATAGTTTTCAAATTTTGGGGAAATTACAGAGAGAGAAAGAAATATGCTCCAAAGTTTGCTTACAGGAGTGTACTTCACCAAATTATTAAAGGCTGAAAATAGCTCATAAGAAATAAAGATTTTTCTGAAATCTGGAAAACAAAAGAATTAGCAATGTTTCAAATAAGGTCACAAAAAGATTATTTTTATCTTCCATTAGTTCAGGCTATGTAATAACTCCTATTCTGCTTGATTTCATGAACACATTAGCTTTCTATGGAAGTTGTGGAAGTTTTTCCTCTATTATAATGTCACAATCTCCAAAGTTATCAGAATCTTCATTCAACAGCACCTGTCAGAGTCCTATAGCTGATTATAAAACTGCCTTTGAAAAGAAACACAGTAAAATCACAATATATATGGATAGCAAAAGTCTGAGAACAGCCATGATTAAAATCTGGTCATCTCTGTGGCATATAACAATTTAACTTAATAATCATAACAATTACTGACAAAATATACTGAGTCATATCAGAATTATAGGAATTTCATAACATGTTGGAACCCATGCTAATAACATATTTATATGGGCCAGGCACAGTGGCTCACACCTGTAATCCCAGGATTTTGAGAAGCCAAGGTGGGCAGATTGCTTGAGTTCAGGAATTCACGAGCAGCCTAGGCAACATGGTGAAACCCAGTCTCTATAAATAACATAGATATAAAAATTAGCTTGGCCTGGTGGTGCATGCCTATAGTCCCTGCTACTTGGGAGGCTGAGGTGGATTGGAGGATTGGTGGATTCGAGATTGCTAATACTTTTTGAGCCTGGGAGCTAGAGGTTGCAGTCAGCCAAGGTCACGCCACTGCACTCCAGCATGGATAACAGAGCCAGACCCTGTCTCAAACAACAACAAAACAAAACAAAACAAAACAAAAACCGAAAAACAAAACAAAAATTCCACTTACATGAATATAATTCAAAAAAAAAGTTAAACACAATTTTAGATTTCACAGTGTTTCTCATATGGTTGTAATATACCAAATAAGGCAAATATGTCTCTTTTGGACCTTGGGGGACCTAATATCTAAAGGGCTAGCCAGATTAAAAATTTTAAAAAGGCTTAATTTAGAATTTGACTTTGGAAAGTTTGTCAAATATCAAAGGTTTAAACACTTGTTGTTACAAAATAAAATCCCTGGTAACTATAAGTAAAAGGGAAAAAATCTTTACTCATTTATACAGGATAGACTCCACTTTTCAGACAAAACCCAATAAAGACAGCATGAAGCCAACTGAATTTATTTATCTCTCTACCCTCTTTTTCTGTCATTTATTCAAATGGCAAACAAAAGTCTTTATTAGCTTTTAATATTACATGAAAATCTTGCTCAAAAGAGAAAGCCAAATTTTACCTTTGCATTATTGTGCTATTAATGTTAAAACCAATTCTAAAAACAAAACAAAACCCTTATAAACAAATCTATCAAATCTTAATTAGTTTAACTATAAGATTACCATAAACCTATAACCCTTTATAATTTCCTGTTAACCAGCAGATCAATTCTCTAAGAAAACCCTGTTATTCAGACACATGAGCCCAGATTCTGACACCACATCAGTGTGCTTTTATTCTAATATACATGTTACAGAGAAGCTAAATAATCTCCTTCAAATTTTAGCCAACTTTCTCATACCCACAGAATATGTTTTACAAGATCAATCTTTCACAAATATTTTACAAATTGTTTAAACCTTCAGATTTTTCTTACTACTCTTCTGGATTAAGACAATCTTTAAGAACTTCTGAGCAAGGCAAAATTACATTCCCTTTAACAAAAATTATATTACCATGCCTTCTTATAACCTTTTAACAAAACGCATTCTACTTTCCTTATACACCTTGCTTGTAAAACTGTTTTTCCGGTACTCTCAATTACATGTTACAATGTTAACTCTTAGAAACTTTTATTTTTGGTAAAATATCTGGTAAAGTAGGCACTTTTAACCATGTATCAGGTTGTAGAGACCAGGACAAGGAAGGAGCTACAGACAATGTCTGACTCTTCCCAGTTTAGCCAGGGAACCCAGCTAACTCCATACATCCTCAGGCCTTAACTAGAATCTACTAGCTATAAAACAGTGAAGTCAACTAATTAAAAGTCATAGAAGCAGTTTATGACCTGACAGCATCTAACAAACAGTATCTGACCTACCCTTAGACCAAACGCGTAAATTTTGAAGATGTTTTTATTTTATCAGTAATCTTTAAACTGTATTTGTTTTTCAAAGTTTATTAGAGTCACATCACTTAAAGGCATTACAGTTTCTACGTTTTTCTGAGAAAATATGTTTGATTTAAGCACTTACTATTTTTAAGCCAATTAATTGAGCTCTTTCATGCATTTTGATATTGAAACATCACACGCAACACATATAAACATACAAATAGAAGTTATTCTGGTAGGGAGCAGAAAAATATTGGATACAAGAGGAAGGAGGAACAGACAGGAGTAAACAGAGAATCAGAATTCCATTGACTGAGAAGTTTTTACAGAAAGAGAAGGGGCTTTAAAACAATATTTGTACTCATATAGCCCATATGTCAACTTTAATAAAGTTAAGTAAATTAATAAAGAAGTTTGAATTAGAAATTAACTACAGAGTTCTCAGAGGAAAAAAAATCTTTAAAAATTCCTTTAGCATCAGATTTTAGCCAGGACAAATAGCCAGTATTTCCAACTTTGGAATTAGACAAAATTATTCTTTTTCTCAATATGGACACATCTTCTTTGGCATATTTTATGTAAACCAAGGAAGAAATAAATCCTAAACTGCCTATCAGATATTAGCATTTCATAGACGAGAGCCATTCCACAATTTTTGAAACATGTTTCCCATATACTAACCCTTTATCAATTGAAAACGACCTAGGCATTCAATAAGCATTCAAAAATGATTTTAAGATTTTACATTATACAAAAAGTTTACTTAAAAGCATTTATTTCACTTATATGTACTGAATTTTCCCATTTTTAACTGTTTATTTAAATTATTTCTGAAAACTGAGATACTGCACAAAGGTGGTCATTATTTAAAGTTATTTCCTTGTTAACCATCTTTAAAGCCTGAGAACATTAGGTGTATAAGGAAGAACCTTAAAGTAAAACACATGGGCATTTTGTCAATAACTCAGAAGATCTGGGTACTTTCATTGAACTAATAATATCTAATTAGTCTCATTCATCAAAATAACCTAACCACTTTATAAAAGATAGCTGAATAAACAGTATTCTTTGATGAAATTTGATATCTACATGTCTAACTTTGCCTTAACATATAATCCAATGAAAGCTGTGCACTAAAATTTGGGTAAAGCAGTTTCTATGGTGGTTAAAAACAAAAACAAAAACAAAACTCTTTTTACCATTTTTTTCCTTCAGTTCCAAACAAGTTTCTAATGTTTACGTTCTAGTTAGACCACAAATAATGAGTCCTGTCTTAGTGCCAGCAGTTTAATAACAGCAGATTTACAGCAGGCAGATAAGAAGAGAGAGTAAGACATAGTCTGGCAGGCCTCTGTATAGAAGCCAGGTTTTACAAGTGAATTGTAAGAGAGAAATCAAAGGTAAAGGGACCAAAAGGAAACTCAGGAATCTTCCAGCCACCATACAGTGCAAGGTAGCTCCCCCAACCATTCTCATTTATCTTCCCTCAGGGAAAGTCTCAGTAAACCAGGTGTATAGCTTTCCCAGAGAGTCAGGAGGATGAAATTGGAGGTAGAGAGTAAAGAAAAGGATCAGGACCCATACATAAAGTCATACATTCATACACGCAAAACTAACAGCATACTTCCAAATGAGTTCCCAATCAAGAAGTCTGGGTGAGATTCTGAATCCCCCTCCCCAGTTGAAAATTGTTTCAGAGGCAACTGAGTTCAAGTCAAGCCAAGCTCCTATGGCGCTGCACATACAAACAAATATAAATGCATAAAATGCTCAAATGGTGTCACTAGCAGCCAAGTCTTAAATAGAGCAGGGCCCTAGCAACACTCCAAAAAAGGCAGAGGGTAGTTGGGCCTTCTGACCAATTTACCCAGTTTCAAAGTTTGCTGGCTTTTTCAGAGGCAACTTTCTTTGTATCAGCAAAGTTGTTGGAGGCAGCAGACATCTGTGCTGGGAGAGTCCCTCAGAACAAAAATATATCTGGAAGCTGCTAGGAAGTTCCCTGACATTCCCATTGTGAGGTCCACTAGCCTTGAGCAGCTGGCATTCACAGACAACCCCACACCTTACCTCGTAGTGGAACCAGACTGACAGGCTTGCATCACCCAGGACATGCAGCACTCCTTGTATGGGCCACCAAAATTGTAACAGAAGCACAAGTTCACTTGCTTGCTTTTTGCAGAATAAACACAATTCTCATTATGAGTGAGGTCTGGTATAAAAGTGACTTTTTATTCCAGTTATAGTTTAGAGGAAGAAGTATAGCTTGTGTCTTAAGGGTACAGCTTCACTTTTGGAGCATAAAGCAGGCACTTTTAAAGGGGTAGGGGGTGGAAGTGGGCAGGTGGGGGATGTGCATACTTACTTTGATGCCTTGTTTATTGGGCAGTCAGATTGGCATCCTCATGGGCATAGACAGGTTGGGAAGGTGGCTGAAAACTCTCCAGAGAGGAGGAACTCTCATAGCAGGCACACTTTGGGTTGTAAATTAGCTGTTGCCTCTGGAGGCAACTTCCTGGTGAGAGAGAGTTCTGCTCTGAACCTTCTAAGCCCGTAGTTGGATGAACTTGTCCTGTAAGGAGTGTCTGATGAAGAGAAAGTAAAAAAACTGTAATTTCATTTCTAATATTATTATTTTTTTGAGACAGAGTCTTGCTCTGTCACTCAGACTGGAGTGCAGTCTCACAATCTCAGCTCGCTGCAATCTCCGCCTCCCACTTCTCCTGCCTCAGCCTCCCCAGTAGCAGGGATTACAGCCGTGTGCCACCATGCCCAGCTAATTTTTGTATTTTTAGTAGAGACGAGGGTTTTGCCATTTTAGCCAGGCTGGTCTCAAACTACTAACCTCAGGTGATCCGCCCACCTCGGCCTCCCAAAATGCTGGGATTACATGCGTGAGCCACCACGCCCAGCCTGTAGTTTCATTTCTAAAGAACTAAGTAGGACATAAAGGAAAGAAGAGGAAAATGAGAGAGAAAAAAATAAACTATTTCTTAGAAAAATTGATATACTTGGTTACAAAATTTATATGTTTCCAAAATTTGAGAAAAATAATAGTCCTTTTTATCTCTCCAGCACCCATGTTTTTGAATTTGTATAGAAACTTGCCTCATCCTTCACCTTCCTCAGTAAAGACTTACAGACTAAGCCATTTGCCTCCACCCATCTTGTACTCCACTTCCTGCCTATACTTCTTACATTCTACTTCCTTTTGACCCAAGGACTGCATTTCTATGTATTTGAGTTTGCCTGGGAATTGGCATAATTCTGAATCTATGCTATCTACCTAGAGCTTCTTCCCTAGATCTTGCTCACTTTGATAATGCTCTTTCTGCCCATCCTCAGAAAACCCAAGGCCCAGCCAAAAATCCTGGCCAAAAACCTTACCCAGACAGTCACAGGCTCTCTAATTGCGCACTCTTGTTTAGCTCTACTCCAGAACACTAGAATGAAGAATTCTACATGTATCATCAGCTGATATTTTATTCTTTTAATTACTTTTTAGGTCATTAGGCAAGAGGAGTTGCCAGTTTTTGTCACTGATGACATCTAGGCTGTGATGATATTCTTTGCTTTATTAAACCTCCAGTGCCTAAACAGTTGGCCTAAAAGGCTAAAACTCTACCTCCACTTCCATTTTCAGTTGTTAGGTATTCACTGATTTGTGTTCTACCTATCATAAGTCTCTCTTCCTCTCACATACATTACTTTAAACATTTTTCCCTGAAGAGTAAATTCTCAACGTTCTGGAAGGAACCACTGCCCATTTATAAATGGTGTTAATTCAAAAACATACCTTTATTCCATTTATCATCTGTGTTTTTGTTCTTTGGCAAGTTCTGTCTGAACCCTGTGTATGCTATGCCTGGGACATGGACATCAAAGACATAAGTCCTCTCACCACGAGCAGGATGATATGCTTTTCAGTGCCCTCTCAGGAGATCTGACTATCTTTGTTCTAGACTATTACTCTCATGATGGAGGCATGAAAATTCAAGTCAGTTGTCCCTTTTAGAGAAACTTTTGTATGTTACCCAGGTGTTTTCTATGAAAGCCTAGGTTTTGAGTTATTTATGTCTTTCTACTTCTGAGGTCAAGGATTGCAGGTATTTGTAAACCATGGGTCTCTTCACCTTCACTGCATTTCCTACTAATTATATACTTCCTACAGCAGAAGTGGACTTAGTAATTGATGGACCCATAGAACTAAGCATAAAAAATTGGAGACCATAAAATATTCAGAGATCAGATCTAGGAAGAGAAAGAGGAAAGCTCCAGTACAGTAGAGAGGTTTCCAGCCAACTGGTTCATAGGAAAACAGCACTCACTCTTGCCTTTTCTGAGTTGCTTCATTCCTGTTTGCTTTATGTACTGGTCTTAAGCAATATCACGATTGATTCCCACTCTTAAACTTCCAGCTAATGGTTAAGTTTCATCAAACACAACTTACAGTGGAGTTTACAGAATGAGTAAAGCAAAAGAGATACAAAGCAAAAGAGATACAAAGCAAAAGTAAATGAGTAAATCAAAAGTAAATGAGTAAAGCAAAAGCGAACAAGATAAAGAGAACAGATTTCAGAGCATAGAGAGTAAGTGGCTGTTCCTGACATTGGAGAACCTCCCTCTTAATGCTCCAGACAGGGACAATGGACTATAATCATGGTCCCCTTGTGACAGTCTTCCCTTTAGCCCTGGAAGATGACATCATTTGTCAAAGTTCTATTACTCTGGTCCTCTCTGGTGATGTGGGGGGAAGAAGAGGAATCTCAACTGCCATTTTCTGCCTCCTCCCAGGATACTGCAGGAATTCTTACTGAAGTTTTATCTGTCCAACAGGTCCTGAATATGCTCAATATCCTTCTAGTATTATATTATACTTTAATTATAAACCTCTCTCAGAGATCCCACAGCGGAAGGTTCTGAATATTTTATAGTGCATGGAAGAATTTAGGCTAAAATTTACTTAGAGACATCCATTACTTTAGAATAATCTCATAGGTGCCCAAAATGCAATCACTCGTAAGTAGCTCCCGTATGCTTTCTTGTGGATCTTACTGAAAAATAAATATTCGAAATGAGTTACATGCTCTGAGTAAATGATCTTTACTCATATGTTCATTTGTTCATCAGATTATACCAATAGAAATGGAGAGGCTTCTCTCATTTACATTATGGTCTGGGAAAGCCTGTAATGTAAATGAAAGTGATTGGTAGTATAAATTATTGTACAATTGTAAAATGGAATAACAGTCATTTTTTAGAACGAATCATATCAGTATGTTCTGCTATACAGTTATCTCTGAGATATTTTATGAAGCCAAAAAATAAGTGCAGATGTGTGTTGGGGGGGTGTACATACTCCTGGAGAGAGAATATATATTAAACTAGTATGAGTTGGAGAAGTGAGCAGACACAAGACTATAACTACGCTTTCTATGCAACCCTCAGGAAATTGCACTTAATCCTACAGGTATGCTGTCGGAGAAGAAAATTGAATAGCAGTGGGAAGGAAACATAATTTATTGTGGTCCCTTTTGCATTCGATTATTTTTCAGTGCATGAAATACTTGTTCACACAATAAAGAAATTCAGTTTAAAAGTACTATATTATACTTGGGTTTATACACTGGTTTCTAAAAGTATTCATTATTTTTTTACAAACCCTGTTATGTGCTTAGAGCCTGTGGAGTTAATGGCTGTCTATTTTATAAGTAGGTAATTAAACTGAGACTAGTACCCTTAATATGGGCATAATATTCTTATTTGTTGATTGTTTTTGGTCATATGGACAAAGTAATCTGCTTACAATATGACTAAAAAGGAACAAACACAGTATACATTAACATATCCTTGAATTCTTATCTTCTGTGTTATGTTTATCTTGTTAGTCAGGAAAGGTCTGAAGGCTCTCTGAACAAATTCCTTAATTCTAGGTTTTTCATCTTATTTTAAAAGTTGGCACAAATAAAATATTCTTATTTTACTTTTAACTGTGCATAGATAATGGTCTCTTCAGAATGCTAATCCAAATTCTTAATATAATTTAAGCTTTCTTCTTATTCTGTCTCTTCTGGAGATGGATGCTAAAAAGAACAAATACACTTCTCTTTATAAATCTCTTCAAATAGTTGCAGTGGGTTAGCATCCTTTTCTTTTCTAAACTGGTCTCTACCAACTCATTATATCTTCCCTCATATGAGTCTAGTTGTCAGTAGTTTATGTACCTTGCTCATACTTTGAAGGGCCCTTTATAATTTTTTTTCAAATTCTTCATAAAGGTCAATTATAGGAATTGCAAAGCTAGGTTCACTGTTGTGACCATATGAGACACTTAATAATTTAAAAGTATTTTGTGTTGGGGTCATATTATATAATCCCAACTCTGTGATGTACGTTAGTCAATAGTTTTTTTATCCAATAAGTATCGATTGAAAGTCAAACAATATGAATATAAAGTACCATTAAAGAATGTAACAGACACTGAAATAAAGAGCTAAACACCATATAAGAAAAGCTTCAATAGAGTAATATACATGATGTCATAAGCAATAGAAGGACAAAACACATCATTTATCCATAGGTAGGATAGAGAGTGACTGACGATACTCTTAGAAAATGTCACTTTGTCTAAATTTTGACAGATGAAAAATGTTAACCAGGTAGATCAGGAAGACAGGCATTCGAAACAAAGGGCATATGAAAATTTTAAAAGGCAACTTCGAGTAACCAAAAATAAGTTTAGTGTATATGAGGCTAGATGAGTACTGAATATATGGCTAGAAAAGAGGCAAGAGACTAGATAAAGAATTGCAGAATGAAATTAAAGGGATTGTGATGTGCAACAGATTATAAAAATATTATGTGAAAGATTAGCGGATTAACTAAGATATATATCAAAATTAGTTGTCAAATGAGGCAAGCAGATGAAAGGGTCTGATAATAGATATATGTCTGACTTAGCTCAGCAATTTGTATTTTGCCAGAACTATTAAGATCATCTTTTAACTAATGTCCCTAAATCCAGTTTCAAACAGGTTGAATTCATTATAGGACTAAAACCAAAATTTCGATTTAGATGTCATTGATATACAGGTAAAAACTAAAGAGAATGAGAGTAAAGATATTATGATGGGTTCCTTCCCACACATTACTATTACTTCACAAAAACATTGATAGATAGATATTTTTACCCTCATCTCCCACAGGAGGAAAGTAAACTCAGATAGACTAAATTATGGTTTTAAACTGGTAAATTTTAGAGCTGAAATTTGAATGCATATCTAATTTAAAGCATGAGCTATTGCAGGTAGCACACTGCCTTTGATCCTAATTGGTTGTGGAGTAAAAAGGAGGAATCAAAGGTGATTAAGGTTTCAAAGGCTTGTGACCAAGAAATTTTTAATATTAATAAAAATATGAAATGAAGAAGATGAATCACTTTCACTTGAATATTGATGCATTATCCAGGTATTGTCTATGTGTAGCAACATTCACTGCATAATTTACTTTAGATTGAATTTTGGATTTTCTGTGATACCAGTTCTCTATCTCAGCATCTCCCCCTTCAGTTGGTGAATGTGTCACATCATTTTGAACTTGTCTTTGTTTATTCACCTCAGTAATCTGACCCCTTTCCTATTTAACTGCTCTCTCCAGCATCATGAAAGCCAATGCAGATAATTGCCTTACATCCTTCAAATTCATGCTACTGCTGCAGAATGTGACTCTATTGACCAATGCCTCGTTTTTCAAATGTTCCTTTCTGAGCTTCCATTGAACCAGGGTAGACTGGAATTATTACTCTTCTTTATTCTTTGTTGTGCCTTTCTTCTCCGCCCATTTACATTTCAAGAGTCTGTCTCCTGTACTTCCACACCATTTTTTGAAAACCTGTCATTTAGCCAGGCACATTGGCTCACACCTATAATCCCAACATTTTGGGAGGTTTAAATGGGAGGATCCCTTGAGGCCAGGAGTTTGAGATGATCTGGGCAACACAGCGAGATCCTATCTCTACTAAAAAAGCTTTTATTTTTTTAATACAAAAAATTTTAATAAACCTATTATTTAATTATCCTGTTTATACCCACAGCATCACCAGCTATATCTGTGTAGAACAGTCACAAATCCAGCTTATGATCTGCAGCTCACATTATATTTTTGAATTCCGAAACAATAAACACCAACTTGGACATTTTTCCCCACTGAAACACTAAATGATGTCTAATCAATGATGCATTGATTTCCTCGCTTCCCCCTCCATGTTTTTTATGCATTATTATGTATCACTATTTGATGCACTATTATTTTTTAGACACATAGGTTTGAAATGTCAAATTGCTTTAAGATTTTCCTCTCGCTCATTCTACAGTCAATCAGTTAAACTTTTAAAAAATATTCTTTCCTTAATCCTGGTTATTTATTCTGTTTATTGCTTCAAACTGATAAATTCCTTTTAAGGAAATCTATGATTAATTAAATATTAAAGTGAGCTTGTAACTTGGTCTTTCTAACTTTTGTTTCTTCCCCACTTTATCATACACATCACTTTCAGGTTAATCTTTCCTTAAGACTATTATAAACATGCTATGTCTTGCTACACCACCTCCAATTATTCTCCATTACCCACAGAATAAAGTATGCCATAGAATGCATTCTTAGCTTGATATCCATGAGTCCCTGTAATCTGTCCAAAAAAAGTTTCACTATTCATATTCCTATTCCATTGTTCACATAATCAAATTTGTCTTTCTAGTTAACCTGCTCCAAAAGTTGCCATTCATTTTCATGCTTTTCTATTAATGCAGTCTTTTATACTTTGAATGTTGTAACTCTTATTATGCCCTTTAGAAATCCCTCCCAACCACCAAGGATAAATTCAATGTACCAATTTTCACAAATCTTCCTGATTAATCTATTCTAAATTGAGCCTCTCTCTCTTTGTGTCTCTCTTTCTGTCTCTGTGTTTGTGTATGCACATTACATAGCAAATACAAATACATTGCTTATTTAATGAATAAACTCTGTATTTTAAACCAAATTATGCCTACGACTTTTAAAATACATTGCTTTTTTCAATTTTAGGAAACTAAAACAACCCGTAAGCACATTGTTTTCATAGATTGTTAATAGATTAGAAATATTGCTCTGAAAGAACAAATGCACTCCCCAAACAACTGTCAGGGAATGATTCAGAGATAACAGAGAGGCTATCACTTTTGCATTTGGGAAGATTAAAATAAAACAGATTCTTAGTAACACAAAAATGTATGATAGTAACTCAAGAAACTTCGTATATGTGGATATGCTTTAGAAATAGACCACTAAAACATTAGTAGATAAACTGAAAGTATCTGTTTAAATGCAGCCCTTTTTTATACTAATTAATAACAAATATGTTTATAACTTGTATTATACATGTGCAAAACTGTAATTTAATGTGAATGATAAAGTATTGAAGAATCTTAATATATTATTAATAAAAAATAGCTTTTCATGTGTGTGCCTAGGTATGTGTCTGTAGTATATGCAAGTGGGTGCTAATCCTCAAGTGTTTTGAAGTCTTCTATGATGCCCAAATCCTGAAATTTTTCTGGATCTATTTCTCTTCAATGTGATTGGGTAATACCGATTTGCCTAAGCCAATTATGTCATTTTCTTTCCCAGTGATTGAATCACAGAAAACCATGTGACCTTCTGGAGGGCTTCTAGGATAGTTCCTGTCATATCTAAAGAGACACATAAATGTAAAAAAAAAAGAAAGAAAAGTCCTTTCCATTCTTGTCTCTGGATTTTAGTGTGACACAATATGATATTTAGGGATGTCATCTCATAAGTGAATGAAGCTTGGCAATATACTGAAGTAGCACGTGAAAATATGGAAATACAATTCTGAGACTTGATTACCTCTTATACCACTTAATTGCCTAATTTTATAGCCAACCTAGCATTGGACTTATTGCTTTATCAAAACAACTAATTTCCTTAAGGTTTAAGCCATTTGCAATGGGCTTTCTGCCTCTCATGGCCAAAAGCTTCCTCCTTTACAATAGAACTTGCATTTAACATGTGTGCATTTGATTCTACATATTTCTCCTTCCTCCAAAGAAAAGACAAAAACATAGACAAGGATAATAATGGGGAGATGGGATGTTTTAAAAAGTTATAATTGAAACAGAACATGGAATTCTGCCTGCTTTTCCCTTTTATGGCCTTGGCCTGAAATGAGTGTGAGACAGGAGAAAGGAATCAATTTTTCATTCTACTAGTTATCAACGCCCATATGTCTATCTAAGTGTAGGTAGCTAACTCCACTGGGTGTGATTTTAATGTTTGGTGCATATTTTTCATAAGTCATGAACCTTAAACGAAGGTCAACTAATTCATTTGGTGCTCCTCAAATAAAATAGTAGCCTTCTTTGACATTGAGGAAAATACTAGCAACGCTAGACTTCATGAAAAGTGGTACTATTATCTTCTACTTAGGTAAAATCTCTGGAAGAGTATGAATCAGATTCATCAATGCAGTCCTGTGTGTTGGCTTACCTATTAATATTCTCATTGTGTTCAGAGGATTGTTCACAGCACTGTGCTCACTATCATTACCAAATACTTTCAGCAACAGTATAGGAAAGGCACTATACTAAGTGCTTTGCATAGATTATTTTACTAAAGTTTCACAACCATCTTAAAATATATAGTTATTAACCCATTCGTATAGACAGAGTTACCAGCTAAATTGAAGAATCTGAAATTAAAGATGCTGGGCAACTTGTCCATGTTTGTATAGTTACTAAGTAGTTAGATATAAGCAAGCATATGATTTGTTTTCTCCAGTTTTTATAAATAAAAGATAATGTGAGAAGGTCAACGATTGACTAGTTTTCAGGTAGGAAATTGGTTCCTGCTATGACAACTTCATTGCCTTTCAGCTTAGAGAAACTAAGAAGATACTAGTAGATCTTCTATCACCCTGAAGTTATGGAGCCAAAGAGAGTAATATATTTTGATGTTGCCGTGTTCTTGTTATCATTGCCTTAAACCTAACAGCTCAACATGAAAAACGAAGTGTTTTGGTTTCTCCAGGTTGTATCTACAAGTTACCAACATAGAGTGCTTTTTGGCAGATTTTTTTTAGGTGTCTCCAATGGTGCAATCAACCAAGTTGACCACAGAATGATTCAAAATTGCTATTAAGAAACAAACCTTAGGTGAGCTGCTTGACCTTTATGAAACCTTAAAGATTGGCTTTCCCAAGGATTAATTCCTGACCCTTTGAAAGTTGACACACTAAGGCACTCTATCAATGCAAAATTTCATTGAGGTGTGTCGCTTTGATGAGAGTTGAATGCAACTCCATTTGACATTTTCTTTCAGTGAAGAAAAAAACCTCACTCCCAAAATTTGAAATTCATAGGAATTAATTTCACTACATCTCTATTTTCATTGTTGCTGTTGTTATTGTTACTTTGGATAAAACATATGCATTTGTAAATTTTTAAATACAGAACTACATGGCAGCTCTCCTTTTGCTAATATTTTCAGTATGTATAACTCTTATTTCAGGCAAAAAAAATTACTTTCAGGTTGAAAGATAACAGACCATAAATAAATGCATGATACCCATGCATAACTGGAGAGAGCTGGGTACTTAATCTTCTTTGGAAGTGTAATAAATACCATAAGTAATTTCAAGACTGAATTCTTTAGAATGAGTAATAAAAAGCAGTGCAGAAAGCATCCGAGTGAATTCTCTCTGTATATTACCAAGTTAGATGAGATATATAGAATTATTTTTGTAAGAAATATATCCAGGTTATGGCTCGGAGGGTCCTATGCCCACGGAGTCTCGCTGATTGCTAGCACAGCAGTCTGAGATCAAGCTGCAAGGCCGCAGCGAGGCTGGGGGAGGGGCGCCCGCCATTACCCAGGCTTGCTTAGGTAAACAAAGCAGCCAGGAAGCTCGAACTGGGTGGAGCCCACCACAGCTCAAGGAGGCCTGTCTGCCTCTGTAGGCTCCACCTCTGGGGGCAGGGCACAGACAAACAAAAAGTCAGCAGGAATCTCCAGAGACTTAAACGTCCCTGTCTGACTGACAGCTTTGAAGAGAGTAGTGGTTCTCCCAGCACGCAGCTGGAGATCTGAGAATGGACAGACTGCCTCCTAAAGTGGGTCCCTCACCCCTGAGCAGCCTAACTGGGAGGCACCCCCCCAGAAGGGAAAGACTGACACCTCACTGGGCCAGGTACTCCTCTGAGACAAAACTTCCAGAGGAACTATCAGACAGCTGAATTGGTGGTCTCACGAAAATCCGCTGTTCTGCAGCCACCGCTGCTGACACCCAGCCAAACAGGGTCTGGAGTGGACCTCTAGTAAACTCCAACAGACCTGCAGCTGAGGGTCCTGTCTGGTAGAAGGAAAACTAACAAACAGAAAGGACATCCACACCAAAAACCCATCTGTACATCACCATCATCAAAGCCCAAAAGTAGATAAAACCGCAAAGATGGGGAAAAAACAGAGCAGAAAAACTGGAAACTCTAAAAAGCAGAGCACCTCTCCTCCTCCAAAGGAACGCAGTTCCTCACCAGCAATGGAACAAAGCTGGATGGAGGATGACTTTGACGAGTTGAGAGAAGAAGGCTTCAGACGATCAAACTACTCTGAGCTACGGGAGGAAATTCAAAACAATAGCAAAGAAGTTAAAAACTTTGAAAAAAAATTAGAAGAATGGATAACTAGAATAACCAATGGAGAGAAGGGCTTAAAGGAGATGGAGGAGCTGAAAGCCAAGTTTCGAGAACTACGTGAAGATTGCAGAAGCCTC
>NW_026652285.1:38269244-38295670 GCF_009828535.3 Hylobates moloch
GAACTAGAAATACCATTTGACCCAGCCATCCCATTACTGGGTATATACCCAAAGGAGTATAAATCATGCTGCTATAAAGACACATGCACACGTATGTTTATTGCGGCACTATTCACAATAGCAAAGACTTGGAACCAACCCAAGTGTCCAACAACAATAGACTGGATTAAGAAAATGTGGCACATATACACCATGGAATACTATGCAGCCATAAAAAATGATGAGTTCGTGTCCTTTGTAGGGACATGGATGAAACTGGAAAACATCATTCTCAGTAAACTATCGCAACGACAAAAAACCAAACACCGCATGTTCTCACTCATAGGTGGGAATTGAACAATGAGAACTCATGGACACAGGAAGGGGAACATCACATTTCGGGTACTGTTGTGGGGTGGGGGGTGGGGGGCGGGGACAGCATTAGGAGATATACCTAATGCTAAATGACGAGCTAATGGGTGCAGGAAATCAACATGGCACATGGATACATATGTAACAAACCTGCACATTGTGCACATGTACCCTAAAACCTAAAGTATAAAAAAAAAAAAAAAAAGAAATATATCCAGGTTATATTTACGTCTTGGTCTGTTTTATAACTTCAGGAAAGAAAAAAAATCAAATATTTTAATATCATTAAAGTGTCAGTTTTGTTAATTAATATATATATATTTAATGACATGTTTACATTATAGATATTTGAGTGAACTATTGAACCCTTGAAGTGATTGGGAAAAAACACTAAAAGTGAATTCCACTTAGAACTCTGCAAAAGACTAGATTATTTTCACAACTTTTAATTTAAAAATCACATTTTAACCATTTTTCTCTGAAGTTATCATTCTACCCCAAAGCAGCTGATTCAGTGTATAATTTTGGCTTCAATGTCACCCTCATTAAACAGGAAAACAAAATCATTTTAGCCAACTTTTACAATTCTGGCTTTTTTTTACTGAATTAGTTGCCACTAACATAATATACATGTATTATCCTTACCAACAAATAAAACTAGTCTCAGTTAATATCTATATATCTTTCTATTCTTAACATAACATCCCAGTGAGTTGAATTCCATGTGATTTAAGAAGGAAGTTTATCATCTGTGTTTCAAGTCAAAAGGCAGTATTTAAAACTGTCATACTTTATAGAAGAGTATATTTATGGAATTTTTCCCAATATCTGGGCATTGCAACTCAAAATCATGCCTGCGAATAATGAACAAAAAGAAAGCCTAAAGGAAGTTCTAAAGACTTCCAATTGTCAGGGCTAGCCCCTTCCCCATAGAAGTTCCTGAAAGGTACTTTGTGGAATCTAGGATGTCTTATGCATTAACCCACTTCATCACAACAGGTAGGGAAGCTTGTCTTCCCTGTGGCCAAACAATACGAAAAAAATGGATATCTGAACCACATCATTTCCTACTAGGTTGAAAATGAATGAACATCTTTCCTATAAATTTCCTGAACTTCTTCACCAACATTGTACCAGATTTTGCTGGGACATGCAGAATAGCAGGGCTGGAATACGGTGAATCCTCATGCACTTCTACCACTTAGCCTGGTTTACAATAAAGTGATTGGTGTCTCTATTGTAAAGACAGAAGCTCTCTCTTACAGAGACTAATGTAAATGAAGAAGGTAAAGTACTCAAGCTGTAGCTTGCATACCTGGAAAATATGTCTAGAAAGAGAAAGGATATTCAGGATCTAGTAGAATAAACTACTGTGCTCCACAAAAGGGGCAATATTTGGCTACCTGGTACCCAGAGGGAGCAGGTATGACCAAAGTCTGTGAGTTAATGTGCAGGACATGGCAACATTGCCCAATCCAGTATGGAAGCATCGCTTTGTTTCCCTTCTCAATTTAATCTGTTGCAACACCAGAAAAATTTCCGTCCACAGAGCTAGAATTAAGTTAAACTAGTACTAGGCAGAGGGGGGAAGAGGATTACATCAAAATTATATATTTTAGTTGCAAAATCAACAGGACTGATTAGTAGTAAGAACCAGAATAATACTCTTTGAATAGCCAAAAGTGAATACAAAATCATAGGATTGAACTGAAATAGCATTACACATCTCTGTTTATTTAGTGGGAAATAGGAGCTCAAAACAGCATGGTTAGGAGTGGTTATTATAAAAACATTTTATAGAATTAGTAGATAAAAATTTATAAATAATCCAGTTATATTTACTGCATGCTAGCATATTTTGAAAAGACAATATTATGTATTTGATGAGTATAGGATTTGAAATCCCAGTTCTGCCACTAATTATATGTTCTTGAGTAGTTCACTTAATCTTCCAAAACTTGTTTGTCTATAAAAGGATATAGAAAGTCTTACTTCCCTAATTCACAGAATTACTTGCAGATTAAAATAAGATAATGAATCAGAAAATACCTTACAAACTGCAATATAATTGAATAGTCCTAATAGTAATGGGAGAGCTATTTGGAAGCTACATACTGAAAAACTGATTCTATGGCAGAAATGAGTGTTTTCCTCATTTCTTCATTACCCTTTATTTCTGTTTTCAGAACATTTGAAAAATTTCAGAAACATAAAAAGCTTAAAATGTACATTAGTATGATGTATACTTCACAAAAAAGACAAAAATTATGGGATAATCTGACAGAAAAGACAAGAGAACATTGAATTATGAAAACCAAGATTGTCCTGTGTTGGTATTTCACATTAGTTGCTATATTTTACCCATATTTAGTCAGTGAATATGTTTATTGTACTACATCTGGGAGAGCTTATCTAGTACTATACTTAGAAGCTCCTATTGCCTCACGGTAATTTTCATATGACAGAGAAACAGAGAAATAAGGCAAAAGCTTATGTGGGGATTTTAAAAAGGACAATAAAGAGGGGAGGTAATACAGCATTATTATTTACTATTAGTAATGAACCATTAGTCAGGGCAAATGATACAAAATATAAAGAGAAACTTACATATTCACACACACACACACACACACACACACACACACACCCATACACAAATATTCATTGCAGCTTTATTCATACTATCCCCAAACTAGAAACAACCTAAATGTCTTTCAATGAGTTAATGGTTAAAAACAAGTGTTAACATCTGTATCATGAAACACTACTCAGCAAAAATAAAAGGAATAGATTATTGATACATCTGAATATTTTTAGCAATCTCAAGAGAAATATGCTCAGTGAAAAAAAAAAAAGCCAATCCCCAAAGATAACATACAATTCCACTTATATGGCATTCTTGAAATGACAAAATTATAGAAAAGGAGGACAGATTAGTGGTTGTCAGGGTTTAGGAAGAAGGGAGAAAGGGAGGGAGGGAGTTGTTAGTATAAAAGTGTAGCACAAGGGAGATTGTGATAAAAACTGTTCTGTATTTTGACTGTTGTGGTCGTATAAATCTACATGTGATAAAACTGAATTCAACAAACATATATATACATATACACATATATGTGTATATATATATATATACACACAAGCATATATATGTATATATATACACAAGTGAGTGCATGTGGAATCTGAATAAGATCTGTGCATTTTATCAATATCTGCTTTTTGGTTGTGATATTGTACTATGGTTATACAAGATTTTACCACTGAGGGAACTGAGTGAAGGGTGTATGTGATCTTTCTGTATTCTTTCTTACAATCTCTTGTGAATCTACATTTTTCTCAAAATAAAAGTTTAAACATATATACTAATAATCAATAGAAAATAGAAAGTGTGAATATGTCTATTTAAAAATATTCTATGTCTATTTAAAAATATTATATTGGTAGTTAAAAACCTTCCTACAAATAAATCTCAAAACTTGGATGATTTCACCAGTGAATTTTTCCAGCAAAGAAAGCAAAAGCACTGATTTTAAACCTTCTCCTGTAGAAAATAATAAGGAAAAACTCTATTAACATATACATTAAAGTATTTATGGGTAGAGTGTACTGGTGAATACACAATGTAAATCAAAATGCCTCAGTTAAAAGATAAACTGAGAGATTAACATAGAGATGGAAAGATACATGATAAAGCAAAGACAATAAAAGGCTAATTACAGAATCTAGATCTTGGGTATATATGTGTTTTCACTGTACAATCCTTTCAAATTTTCTCTATGCTTTAATATTTTCTTAAGAAAGTGTTGAAAAATTAGAAGGCAAAAGTCGGAGACCATGAATACAAACAACACCTAGATGGAATTTTAACACAAAGGAGTCTTGAGGAGGTGAGAGAAGTTAGTTTCAGAAGTCGACTTTAGGCCAGGCGCGGTGGCTCACGCTTGTAATCTCAGCACTTTGAGAGGCTGAGGCGGGCGGATCACGAGGTCAGGAGATCGAGACCACGGTGAAACCCCGTCTCTACTAAAAATACAAAAAATTAGCCGGGCGTGGTGGCGGGCGCCTGTAGTCCCAGCTACTCGGAGAGGCTGAGGCAAGAGAATGGCATGAACCCGGGAGGCGGAGCTTGCAGTGAGCCGAGATTGCGCCACTGCACTCCAGCCTGGGCGACAGAGCAAGACTCCGTCTCAAAAAAAAAAAAAAAAAAGAAGTCGGCTTTAGATGATAATATAGATAGTTAATTTATGATGCTGTGTATAAATATGGGCATAAAAGTAATCAGTCCAATTAAATGCATTAAACATAATAAAAATGTTATATAATTATCTTATTAAAGTTAGAAAAATTGTGATAACATTAAATAATCTTTCATGATTAAGACTCTCAGTAAACTAGGCATGTAAGAGAATACCTCAATTCTAACAAATAGATCTACAGAATATTTGTTGCGAACAAGCCACTTAACGATGAAATATTGAGTGCTCTTCATTTAGGTTGGGAAAAAGTCAAGATAATCTGAGATCTTTTTTTTTTTTTCTATTTAACATTGTACTGGAGGACCTAGCCAGTAGAGTAAGGTCAAAGAAAGTTCACATTTTCTTCTTTAACTTTGATTTAGTCATTTCTTTTTTACTAAAGGAAAATACTACCTTTGGTTTATTATATAGTCATAAACAAATATGTCAATTCATCCTGTGTACTTTTCAAAATTAAGTAAAAACACATACTTAATACATAGTTAAATGGTTTCCATTAAAGTAGAGCAAAAATGTAAAAACACAAACTTATTTATTTCTATTGTCATCCACCTTAAAATTATGGTAAGACTTTATGATCTCATTGGTAGACACTTAGCTCTGGATACATATAGTTAATTTGGTAAGAGACTGAAGCTAGCACAAAGGAAGTGCTATAAATAGCTAATGACCTTCCTCACTGTTAGAAGCTTAACAGATTATCTCCCTGAATTCTTCAATCTTTCCTGCAAATCAAGTGGTGAAAAACCAAAGCAGAAAAGGCAGCATGGTCTCCATGAGGCTTCACAGATTAAAACCATGTTAACATCTGATCCAGTCCTTATTAAGATGGTAATACATGACCTTTCCTTTGATATGAGCTGTGGATGTCATATAGCAATTATAACAGCGCCTCCCAGAAAACAGCTAAGTATACTATAGCCTGCAAGTGGTACTTACTATTTATGTTTATGGACTATTTCAAGGACTCTGTCAGCTGGAGGTCCTAGCAACTGCTCACCAATAGGCCAGGTCTCAGGCAATAAAAGTAGACATTATATGAAGACATGTAGATGAGCAACAGAATTACTGACATTTAGAGGTAGAAAAGATCCCTCAAATCAGCCACTTTTCTTTTTTAATGGAACACACACGATCCACAATGGAGTATATCTCATGGTCAAGGTCAGAGACCAAAGAGAAAGCTGTGGCAAAAATCAGGTTTTCTTATGTCCATTCGATGTTCAGCACTAAATAATCTAGTGGCAATGCCAATAACCACATGCAACAACTCATATGTAATTGCAGAAAATCATTTCATGAGTTATTTGGCATCTGTTAGTTGTGGCTGTGGTGTCTTCATTCAGAAGTTTTCTGTTCTATAAAATATTGAAGAGGGACCAGGTGCTGCATTCAGATGAATGATTTGAGCAATACATTTTGGTGCAATCATATCATCACAGATCATCCAACCTAGAATGCAGTGAATTAGGGAACTAGTGCTGTCTTTGAAGAGTGACTGACTGATGAAGCAGAGCTTCACAGAATGACAATTTTCACTTGAATACAGCAAAGAACGGTGTTTTGGCCAGTGATTGAAACATGCTGGAACATATTCACATTATAGCTATCATTTCCATTGATGGAAACTAGAACCCATTCAAATGACTGAGTGATAAATTAGTTGAAATTTATTTTTGGAATGTTCAGAATCTAAAAAGACTATTATTATATAATTGCACACAATACATTGCTTTCCATTACCTCTGTCTTGTGTTATGTCTACAGGGTGAGAGTGAGAAGAGATGCAGTATGACTTTCACAGGCCCTAAGCACTTTTGACTTCATAGGCCCCTTTCTTCATACGAATATTAAAATTACATTTTTAACGTGTATTGGCATAAAATAGTCATATATTAAAACATTTTCTTCCCCTAAAAGTTTATTTTTTCTAATAAAGTTCTTAAAAAATTAAAACATTTTCATGAGATCCTAAAGTTGTTGTGAGGCCTAGGCACTGAGTCTAGGTGTTTGACAGATAATTTGGCCCTAAGAGTGAGGATAGACATCATTCCATAGGTGCTGCAGAGATTCCTTGGATTTCACAAATCAGCAAAGTCAGGATTGCCAGTACTGGTTTAGATATTTCCAATTTGTCAAAAGTAGGAACATCTGCTTACTTTTAGAGGCCATTTTTCATAGACGTTCGTAATCACTATATTCAGGGCTTAAAAAGGACTAAAAAAAAAAAACAGAGGGGTTGGTTCTGTAGATAGATGCTCCTTGGCAGTATGTGAATCTCGTGTGCATTAGCTCTTGGTATAGGATTTCACTCTTCTTCTCAGTGAAATCACACCTTATTTAGAGAATGAGAGAACAGTTAAAATTACAAATGTTAAATTTACCAATAAAAAAATCCACAGTGCTTTGAAAAAGATTATGCTAATATAAATCTTAGATATCTTTCTTATAACAGAGCCATTTTATTTTATTGCATGGTACTCATGGAGGTAGAAGAGAAAAATGTTCTACATGTGAAGATTTAGAACAAAAGTTAAACTAATTTTGTATCACCAGGCCATCCATCAACCATATACTTTCAGCAATTTTTTTGGTTACATCAAGACTAACTGAACCAGAAATAAGATCACGTTAGAATAAAACAAAGGAGAAATATAAAAGAGAAAAATGTTGATTTGACTTCTTTGGAGTCTATAATTATCAGTGTTTCACATAAATAATTGAGAATCCTATTATATTTGTTTATGAGAATTTTCCAGTTTTTTAAAATAACAGCAACAATAACAAGTCTTACCTCTAAAAATATAAAATATCAAAATTCACTGCTTGCACTTCAAGATACTAACTGGAATTCTGTGGGTGTTTAGATAAATGTGCCCAAGCTGTTTGCCTTTTTTCTTTAGATTTATATAATCCCAAGTATATTCACACAAGTAGAAGAGAACATGGTAGTAAATGCCTTACTTTTTTAATTTTTGAAAATTATTGTTTTCTCTATTAAAACAATTTTATAGTCGATAATTGCAGTTGCAGTGGTACAGGGCGATATGATGTTGCATAAAATCATCTCTGAAGGTGTTTTGGCTTCTACTCCTACGGTAGCAGCTCCAAATTTCTCTAGTTGTCTGTGTCATAAAATATTTAACTGGAATCAGGTGCAGTAACAAGTTGAACTTCTGGCTGAATGACACTGAGTAATTCAATCCAGAACCCAATCATATTCAATTCATTAAACTGAAGAGTGCTTTTCAGTCTTTCAGATAAAGTCCATATGGAAGTCTAGAGGATGGATATTCACTTTAAACTCAGCTATTTCTTTGACCTTTTTTTCTTTGTTTCTTCTAAAAGTTAATCTGGGATCTAGGTCACAAGTTATAATCTCCTA
Organism: Hylobates moloch; assembly: GCF_009828535.3. Taxonomy (NCBI): domain Eukaryota; kingdom Metazoa; phylum Chordata; class Mammalia; order Primates; family Hylobatidae; genus Hylobates; species Hylobates moloch. The sequence goes on from NW_026652285.1 coordinate 38,277,237, forward strand.
CGTTGCCAATATCCTAAAGGAAACAGATCAGTAAGAAAAAGGATGAAATTGAAGTAAGGATGTATAAAATAAAATAAGTAAAAATCCCATACCTCATTGAAAAGAGTCTGGTTTATATCTCAATTCAATCACATCCATTTTGCTTTGGTTTCCCATCGTTAGGCCTAATGTTACCAATGTACTTACTATGTTGTTTCTATTTAAAAGAAATGTTTTGCTTCCCATTACTTGATCCACAATGAATATTTTTGGGTAAAATATTGAAATTCCAGTTTTACAAATTGTTACTGCAATTCCATGACAAATTTGTAGCATGAAATATTAATATCAGCTTGTCATAATGACCACTACGTACCATGCTAGTTGGTTAATTGAATAGCTTTGGCATTTACACGATGGTCCATGTACACAGAAAATACAATGAGATGAGGAAAATAATGAGGAATATTTATCAAAAGAAAAAACAACAAAACAAAAAAACCATTAGTTCTACCACCATGTCCAGGTAAATTTATATATCTGATGTGCTTATGGAAAGGGAAAATATGACTATTTACTTTTCTGTTACTGAATGTTCCCTACTAGTTTAGGAGATACTTTCTCTCTGATTCAGTGCACAACGAATGGTAAGTTTGGTTTTCAGCAGCAGCTGGTGTGCATCAATAGGTATGCATTCTATCCCTAAAGAATATTCTCATGTATTTTTGTTTGTTGGTTGGTTTTACTTCTCCAGTTTGTGCCTCTAAAAAAAAAGATGTGAGAGTTCATCCTCAAAATCTGAAATGTTTCAAAACTATTGGAGAAAAGCTTCCTGCAATTTCATTGGACAAGTAGAATGCCTACCAGATTTCTTTTATTGTTTCCTATTTCCTCAGAAATTTGCTGCAATCATTTCATAGGTTGCCTTACTCTGGTTTTATTTTACTTTTTATATGTTTATTAATTTATTTTGATAATTTCCACTTTTATTTTAGATAGAGGGGTACACGTGCAGGTTTGTTACATAAGTATATTGTGTTATACTGAGGTTTGGGGTATGATTGATCCCATCACCCAGGTTTTAAGCATAGTACTCAATAGTTTTTCAACCCTTGCCCCTTCTCTCTCTCACCTCAATAGTAGCCCCCAGTGTCTCTTGTTGCAAACTTTATGTCCATGAGTCCCAATGTTTAGCTCCCACTTATAAGAACATGTGGTATTTGGTTTTCTGTTCCTGTGTTAATTCTCTTAGGATAATGGCTTTCAGCTGCATCCATGTTGCTGCAAAGGACATGATTTCATTCTGTTTATGGCTGTGTAGTATACCATGATGTATATGTACCACATTTTCTTTATCTAATCCACTGTTGATGGGCTCCTAGGTTGATTCCATGTCTTTTATATTGTGAATAGTGCTGCAATGACCATATGAGTTCCTGTGTCTTTCTAGTAGAACAATTTTATTTTCTGTGGAACATATACTCATGAATGGGATGCGAGGTTGAATGACAGTTCTGCTTGAAGTTCTTTCAGAAATCTCCAAACTGCTTTCCACAGTGGTTGAACTATTTTGCATTCTCACCAGCAGCGTCTAAGTGTTCCCTTTCATCTGCAGTCTCACCAGCATTTATCTTTTGACATGTTAATAGTAGCCATTCTGAATAGTGTGAGGCGGTATCTCTTTGTGGTTTTGATTTGCCTTTCTCTGATGATCAGTAGTATTCAGGACTTTTCCATGTTTGTTGGCCACTTGCATGACTTCTTTTCAGAAGTATATGTTCATGTCTTTTTAGTGGGGTTATTTCTTCTTTGCTTGTTGAATTGGTTAAGTTCCTTTTAGATTCTGGATATTAGACCTTTGTTGGATGCATAGTTTGAGAATATTTTCTCCCATTCTGTAGGTTGTCTGTTTGCTGTGTTGATAGTTTCTTTTGCTGTACAGAACCTCTTTAGTTTAATTAGGTCCCACTTGCCAATTTTTGTTTTGGTTCCAATTGCTTTTGAGGACTTAGTCATAAATTATTTCCTAAGGCCAATGTCTAGAATGGTATTTCCTAGGTTTTCTCCTAGGAGTCTTATATTTTAGAATAGAAAGATTTAAGTACTTGAGCTCAGTTATTGGCCTTAAATGGAGGAATTCCTCGAATCTTATCCTCCAGAGTATTGGTGGGCTTGAATAGTTGAGCTGATTGTGAAAACAATTTTGCATTTGGAGGCCTGGTTTGAGCAGAGCTTCACATTTCTATTTGAGTTTAATATTCTGTTTCTGATATGAATTGGTATGGATAATTTCTGTGCTTCAGATGTACATACTGGCCAAGTAAGGCCCAAATGAATAATCATAGATATTGCAGAAATCTTGAAAGCCATTATGGTTTGGTTCCCTGTCAAGTTTAAACATTGCCTCTACTACAAACTTAGAAAGTAATTATCCAGGCTCTATATAATAACATGACAATAAACATAACCCTGTCTTAAGAGTTAAATATTGAAACCCCAGTGATAACAGCTAGGTAGATATTTAGCCACCACTTTCCTATTGTTGTGGGATACCCAAAGGATAGAATTCAAGACCCTTAAAGAATACAGGAAGAAAGAGGAGGGGGAAAATTTTTCACTGCCTTTTCTCCCTAGAATAAAAGGAAGGATGCTTTTAGAAAAGAAATATTGAAGGATATAAATTTCCCCCAAAAAATATTAGGTGAGGATAGCTATATGGAAGGCCTGAACTTTGAGTAAGTCTCAACAATGAAATGAGACTTTGATGTGTTTTAAATTTCTTAATACAAAAACCATTCATTGCATGTAGGAGGAAAAAAAATAACATTGGAAGAAAAGGATAATTAGATGCCATAACATGGATAATTCAAGAAATTTTGAAAGAGAAGATAGATTACTGAATTCCTTTAGTCTAAGTAAGGTAACCAATTAATTTGAATGTCAAAATAGGAACTTAATACCAGTGTAATGCTTATTATTAGAACTTAGTAATTTCTATTTAGTAATTAAGATTACTATATTTGTACATGTATGTATGTGTGTAATATAATACATGTATATCATTATACTTAAAAGAAATGCTAGAAAAATCAAATATTTCTTATCCATTGAAATGTTCCACTCATTTAACTTACCCAGTTTGTTGTATTTTTAAATTTTTGAAGTAAACGTCTAACTCAAGTCCTCTCTGATCTCTATTTTTCCTAGTTGATACTTTTGTTCAATATTCTGGTACCTCGAGTTTAGTGATTAGTTAAGCAGCACCTTGTGACAAGTTTTATCATTGTCCATGTCTTTGTTTTAATTCTTTCAGGAATCCGGAAAATAACTCCATGGTAGTTCCCCATGTTGAAGACAGTACCACCAATGTGTACATTTCGCTAGAATTTGAAGACCAGGAAAACTATCAGAGATACCATCCCTAAGGATGGTGCCTGTGGAACAAATTCTGGACACTCCCTCAGGAAAAAAAAATATATATATATATGACTAAAATGCTTCCATAATTATTTTGAAGTAGCTACAAGTTACCAAAATACACCTAAAACTTGCAAGGTTCTTAAAGAAGTGATATGCTGGGCTGGGTGTGGTGGCTCACCTACATACTTTGGGAGGCCAAGGCGGGCGGATCACCAGGTCAGGAAATCGAGACCATCCTGGCTAACATGGTGAAACCTCGTCTGTACCAAAAATACAAAAAATTAGCCGGCTGTGGTGGTGGGCGCCTGTAGTCCCAGCTACTCCAGAGGCTGAGGGACGAAATTGGCGTGAACCCGGGAGGTGGAGCTTGCAGTGAGCCAAGATCGGGCCACTGCACTCCAGCCTGGGCGACAGAGCAAGACTCCATCAAAAAAAAAAAAAAAAAGTGATATGTTGTTTATAGAGGAGAGAGATATAAAAGTTAAAGATATATAGAAGTATGCATCACATGAGAGAAATAAATTGAACACTGAAATTGAAACTGAACGTTAGAACATTAAGTGTAGTAATTATGGCCTCCAAAATATACTTGAGATGTTTATGTGAAAACAGAGAATAATTATCTCCTAAAAATAAAATATATATATTAGTAGACAATATCTGGGGCCAGGAAACCAAGAAATGAATTTCTACTTTGTCTTTGCCATTCACATTTTATTTGACTTAAGGAAAATTTCATACCATCTCAAAGATGCTAGGGAATTATTAAATTTATGATAAGATGATATTAAAGTTCTTCCATATCAGGAGTGAATCATTTCAAATAGTTATACAGTAATGGTGGAGATTAAATTTTTTTTCAGCTCCTGAAATGAGAACTTCAAATGATGTCAGCAAGTTGACATTAGTGCTCCTTTCAAGTACCACGTAAGTTGTAGCCAAAGTTTTAGAAGCTTTTCTTTCTTTCTTTTTTTTTTTTTTTGTTTTGTTTTGTTTTGTTTTTGAGACACAGTCTCGCTCTCTTGCCCAGGCTGGAGTGCAGTGGCTCGATCTCTGCTCATGGCAAACTCCACCTCCCGGGTTCACGCTGTTCTCCTGCCTCAGCCTCCCGAGAAGCTGGGACTACAGGCGCCCACCACTACACCCAGCTAATTTTTTTGTATTTTATTTTTAGTACAGTCGGGGTTTCACTGTGTTAGCCAGGATGGTCTTGATCTCCTAACCTTGTGATCCACCCACCTCGGCCTCCCAAAGTGCTGGGATTACAGGCTTAGAAGCTTTTCTTTATGAATTCCTTGTCTAGCATATATTGAGAGCCTCATTGAGATTGTAAATGATACTCTTCATTGATTGCTGCTTTAAATGTTAATTTCACTGGCGTTGCAATTCACATTTCTACTGCTTTCTTTTTGCTACTCCATGAGAAGTAATAACACTACACTCATTTACAATTTATTGTTAACTTCATTAAAATTTCATGAAATGACACTATAGTTGGTTAAACCATGGAGACAGCTTAGTTTGGTAGAGTTTCACATTTTCTCATTAGGAGAAATACCTCTGTGCAAACTTTCTGTGATAAATAAAGGCTTAACACAACACATTAAATAAATATAATTCATGTTTATGTTCCTTTTACTAATACCTGTGCTGTTGAACAATATCCAAGGGTAATTTCTCATGAGTGCTGAATGTACTGTAATGGAAATATCCTAAGAAATCCAAGAAAGATAAATATAAGTCATTCTTACTCCAGAAATCACACATCCGTCATACTGCAGTTAAAATGTTATTTCTATATTACAAATCTGATTATGCAAGTCTCTTGTACAACACTTTGGAAATCAATTTTTAGCGTCATGTCTATGGTTATTTCACCTACAGACATGAATAAAAGAGAGTAGATGACAGCCTGTATATGGAAAATTTCATAAAATGTGTATTTCCATGGTTAAAAACAAAAGGAAAGTGAAAGTTATAATGAATTTTTTCACTTTGAAAGTTAATTATAGTAAATTTTGTATGGTAGAACATTTAGAATTACCCTATTAATATCTGTCTCAAGATAGTATAGATAAATATACTGTAATGTGCATTGTAATTGGCACATTGTTTTCTAAATAAACCTTTGGCATTAAATAATAAAGCATTAAAGACCACCAGCAGCCCTTTCAATAATGACAGTCTCATAGGAGACAGAACAATGAAGTGTGGATCTTGCTTATTTGAACAGGAGAGGGGAGAATTAGGTACTGTCAAATTTATTGATGTGCACATCTTGCTCATTGGGAATTTTTGATGTAGTTCCAATGACACAACAACAAAAATTGAAATGTAAGACCGTGTCCACAGAAGTCTTTAAAAGAATGTCCATGATCTGCCATATCAATCTAGAGGAAAAAAATAATATCTACATCATTGTATTTCTCTACTTTGAGCTTCAGCCTTGAATACAGGGCTGGAAGACTTGGGGATAGGCAAATTGTAACAGTATACAAAACTGCTAGACAATTTTACTAAATTCCAACAAATCTACTGGGTAGAATGGATAAAACTAGCCTTAAATTCCTTTAGCTATCTCAGAAGCCATTTGTAATAATCATCCCATTGTAATGCACCTCCCCTAAAATGTCCATGTTCTAATCCCTGGAACCTGTGACTATGTTAGCTTATGTGGCAAAAGGGTTTTTGCTGATGTGATTACGTTAAGAATCTTAAGATGAAGAAATTATATTGGTCCTTATATGTAAAATAGAAACAGAGGAGGGCTCAGAGTCAGAGAAACACGAAGGTGCTACACTCTTGGCTTTGAAAATGGTGGAGAAGGACATTTGCCAAGAAATGCAGACAGCCTCTAGATGCTGGAGAAAATAAGGGAACAGATTCTTCAATACAGCTACCAGAATAAAAAAAAAAAAAAAAGAAGCTCTCCTGTCACCTTAATTGTAGCTCAGTAAAACTCATTTCAGACTTCAGACCTCTAGAACTATAAGATAATAAATTTGTGTTATTTTATGGCATTAAGGTTGTAATAATTTGTTATAACAGCAATAGAATACTGATTGATATAATGCTGCACCATCCACCATCAATTGGAAAATAAATTTCACACTTTATATCATGAACTTCAAGTTCTACTGAGCCTACATATTATTTAATTCACATTTCCCGATATCTTTCAATAAGCACTCACTCTCTAATAATGACAAAGTACTTACACTTTCCAGATTACCTTTTCTTGTCAAGTTAGCTTTTTATTTTTAATTGTAGATTTCTATGAGGTTGTAAGAAATAAGAGAGGGCTTTCACTATCTTTTGCCCAGTTTCCTCAGATTGTAACATCTTGCAGTACTATATCACAACCAGGATATAGGCATTAATATAGTCAGGATATAGGCATTAATATAGTCAAGGACATAGTCTTACCATAAAAATCCATCATGTTGTTCCTTTATAGACACATCCACTTCCCTTACATCACCACATCCTCCTTAACTGCCGGCAACCACTCATCAGTTTTCCATTTCTATAATTTGGTTATTTCAAGAATGTTATGAAAATGAAATTATATATAGTATGCAAGCTGTTTGGATTAGCTTTTAAATTGGTATAATAATCTAGCAATTCATTCAGATTATTGTATGTATCAACAATTTGTACATTTTCATTGTTGAATAGTATTTTATATTATGGATATGTCACAGTTTATTTCACAAGTAACCTGTTGAAGAACATCTGAGCCTTTTTAGTTTTGTGCTATTGATATAAACACTTGTATATAGATTTTTGCATATACTTAGTTTTTATTTCTCTGGAAAATAAGCTTAAGAGTGCAATTGCTCAGACATTTCGTAAGCCCATGTTTAATTCTTTTTAAGAAATTGTCAAACTGCTTCCAGATTGGCTGTATCATTTTACATTCCCACCAATAACGTAAGGGATCCAGTTTCTCCACATTCTCATCAACATTTGGTGTTGTCAGCAGTTTTTAATTTTAACCATTATGATAGGAATGTAGTGATATCTTATTGGGATTTTAATTTGCATTTCTCTAATGACTAATAATGTTAAACATCTTTTCATAGGCTTATTTGACATCTCTGTGTCATCTTTGGTGATATGCCTCCTCATGACCTTTGCCCATTTCCTAATTACATATATATATGTTTTAATTATATATGTAATTATATAATTTGTTTACTGTTGAGTTTTGAAATTTATTTGTATATTCTTGATACTAGTCCTTTATTGGATATGTTGGATATTTGATTTGCAAAAACTTTTCTCCTGATCTGTAGTTTATCTTTTCATGCTATAACATGGTCTTTAAAAGCCAACATTTGCAATTTTTAAGAAATCAAATTGATTTTTTTCCTATCATGGATTGTGTTTTTGGTGTCAAGTCTCAGTTGTTTCTTTAGAGTCAGAACATTTTTCTTCTATCTTTTTTACTAAAAGATTTATAGTTTCACACTTTACATTTTAGTCTATGATCCATTTCCAGTTAATTTTTGTATAAGGTGTAAGACATATGTCAAGATTTATTATTTTGTTTTTGTTAAGAATGTCCACTTTCTTCAGCACAATTTGCTAAAACGTCTGTCCTTTCTCCATGAATTGCTCTTGAACCTTTTTCAAAAAACTGTTTCTTTGAGTCTATTTCTGGGTTTTCTATTTTGTTTCATTGACGTTTCTATTCTAGTAATATCACCCAGTCTTGAATAATGTTGCTATAAAATGTCTTAAAAATGTATAAGGTAACTATTTATTCTTTTCCAAAATACACTGAACAATTCTAGTTTCTTTGCCTTTCCATAAAATTTTAGAATCAACTCATCTATATCTACAAAAAAAACCTTTCTGGAATTTTGATATGAATTGTATTAAGCCTGTAAATCAATTTGAGGAGAATTGATATATTGTATTTCCCATGTTGTGAATTCCAATCCATGAGCACAGTATTTCTCTCCATTTATGTAGCTTTTCTTTAATGAAATTCACCAGCATTTTGTAATTTTCAGCATAAAGATCTGTACATGTGTTATCACATTTATATCTAATTACTTCATTTTGCTTTGAATAGTCATCAATTTTTTTAATAATTTGGTTTCCACCACTTTATTTGTACTATAAAGAAATGCAATTGATTTTTTGCATGGGATCTTGTTTCCTGCAATCATCTTAAACTCACTTTTTTTCTTTTTCTTTTTTTTTTTTTTTTTAGACAGAGACTCGTTCTGTCACCCAGGCTGGTGTGCAGTACCATGATCTAGGCTCACTGCAAACTCTGCCTCCCAGTTCAAGCTATTCTCCTGCCTCAGCCTCGCGAGTAGCTGGGACTATAGGTGCATGCCACCACGTCTGGCTAATTTTTATTTTTGTATTTTTAGTAGTGACGGGTTTCACCATGTTAGCCATTATGGTCTCGATCTCCTGACTTCATGATCCACCCACTTCTGCCTCCTAATAAACTCACTTATTAGTTGTAGGATTTTCTCTATAGGTTCCTTTATGTTCCCTATGTAGACAATCAATGTATTTGCAAATAGATGTAGTTTTTTTTTTTTAATTTTTAATCAGTATAACTGTTGTTTCCTTGCCTTGCCTTATTGTGCTGACAACAACTTCTAGTAATTTTTGAATAAGGTTAGTGATCGTGGGCATCCTTGCCTTATTCCTGATCTTAGATAAAAAGCATCTGGTCTTTAACAATTAAGGATGTGGTTGGCTTTAGGTTTTTGGTAGATGATCTTTCTCGAGTAGAGGAAGTTCCTGGCCCTTCTCCAATTCTACTTGGCTGGGAATGTTTTATCATGAATGTGAATGGTATGTTGTCAGATGCTATTTTTGAGTTAGATTTTACAATTTCAGTTCTTACGTTTAAGTGTAATAGAATTATGTGATTTTTCTTCTTTAGCCTATTGATGTAACAAATTACATTTTTGGTATTTGAATTTGTAACCAGATTTACACACCTGGAATAAGTCCCAGTTGATCCAGGTGTATATTATTTTTATTCATTGGTAAGTTAGATATTTTGATAAAAAGTTTTGCCTCCAAGTTCATGAGGGATAATAGTCGATAGTTTTTCTTTTCTTTTTTGTAGTGTTTTGGTTTTGTTTTGAGAATAGTAGTAACCTCATGAAATAAATTGGGAAATTTTCTCCCTTATTTTCTGGAATAGATTGTCTAAAATTGGTGGGAATTCATCAAATGTTTGATAGACCTTTACAATAAAACCATATGGACCTAGATAGTTCTATGTCAGCCAGTGGTTTTTCATTATGAATTCAGATTATTTAATGGTTATAAAATTATTCATATTGTCTTTAATATCTTGGTTGAGCTTCTGGTAATTTTCAGTGTACAAATAATTGATCTTTTTCTTTGATATTATGAAATTTATGAAGATAAAATTGAGGATACATTTCCCATTATTGTTCTTTTCATTACTGTAGAATCTGTAACGATATCATCTATTTTATTCCTGATGTTGGTGACTTGTGTCTTCTTTTTTCTTTGTTATCCTCAATAGAGGTTTATCAATTTTATTAATTTTTTGAAGAACCAGTTTTTCCAGATTTATTGAGGTGTCACTGACAAATAAAATTTTATAAATTTAAGTTGTACAACATGATGTTTTTATATATGTAAAATTATAAAATGATTACCATAATCAAGCTAATTAACATATCTATCACTTCAAATAGTTACTATTTTTGTGATTTGTGAGAACCTTTATGATCTACTCTCTTAGTAAATTTCAAGTATATGGTAAAATATTGTTAACTATAGTCACATGCTGTACATTAAATCTCCAGAACTTAGTCATCCTGTATAACCAAACCTTTTTACCCTTTGACTAACATCTCCCCATTTCCCCACCCCAAACCCCTGGAAACTACTATTCTACTCTCAGCTTCTATGTGTTCAACCTTTTTAGATTCCAAATATAAGTGAAATCATGCAATCTTTGTCTTTCTATGCATGGCTTACTTCACTCAACATAATGTCCTCCAGGTGCGCCCATGTTGTTACAAGTGACAGGATATACTTCCTTATTAAGTTCAAATAATATTCCATTATGTTTACACACAATATGCATACATATATTTTCACACACATATACATACGTGGATGTGTATGTATGGGTGTCTGTGTATACACAATCAGTTTCCCATTTTCTTTATCCATTTATCTACAAATGGACACCTATATTGATTTCATATCTTGGCTATTGTGAGTAATGCTATAATGAAAGTGAGAGTGTAGATAGCTCTTCAAGATGCTAGTTTCACTTCCTTTGGATTTACACCCATAAGTGGGATTCACATATGATATGGTAGTCCACAAAAGATGTTGAATATCCAAAGTAATCTTGAGCAAGAACAAAGCTGGAGGTATCACACTACCTGATTTCAAAATATATAATAAAGCTATAGCAAACTCTATGGTACTGGCATAAAAAGTAACAAACATATAGACCAGGGAAAAGAATAGAGAGTCATTAAATAAATCCATACATTTATGATAAACTGAACTACAAAGTTGCCAAGAACACACCATGGGGAAAGGACAGTCTCTTCAATAAATGATGTTCAGAAAACTGGATATGCACATGCAGAAGAATGAAATTGGATCTCTCTTTCACACTACACACAAAAATCAACTCAAAATGAATTAAACACTTAAAGGTAAGACCTGAAACCATAAAGCCGCTAAAAGAATATGACGAGAAAAAGCTTTTTGACAGTGGTTTAGACAATATATTTTTTGTAGATAACCCTGTGAAATTGTAAAATATATATTTACTCTTCATCCCCATTCCCCACAATACAACTCCAAAAATCCTTGAAGTCTCCAAAGTGCTGTCTTTTTGTATGCTAATGTTAACTGATAGTGATAGAGACAGGAGGCAGCAAAGGGCCCCTCTGGCAAAACCCCACCTTGAAGCCTGAAAAACCAGACTGCCAGTCCTGATGAAGCCTTCCCTTTTCCCCACTGATTCTTTTTGAATAATAGCCACCTGCGCACTGGGAGCAGGGTGTGGAGATTTGGAAAATTCCCACCATTTGCAATGGGGAGGAGCCTGGCCTCTCCTGTTCCTGTTCCTGGGTGGTAACCTGGGATTAAGTTGGTGAGGTGGAGAGCCTGTTAGCAGGACCCCATCTCACTTTCCTGTGTTGTTTTTTCCTTTTTCCTTTTTGCCCAATAAATTCCATTCCACTTCACTCTTCAAAGTATCTGCCAGCCTAATCCTTCCTGGTCATGTGACAAGAACCCACTTTATAGCTGAAATAAGGAGAAAATCCTACAACAGTAGCTTCAAGATAAGGCTGGTCACTAGAAAGACAAAGACATGATTAGAGTGTTAGGACTTTCAACCCCACCCCCCCCACCTCTGTGGAGGGAAAGAGAGCTAAAGGACAAGTTGACTACCAATGGCCAAGGGTTTAATAAATCATCCATATGCAATGAAACCTCCATGAAAAAAAGCAAAAACTACAACAACAACAAAAACAAGAGGGCAGGGTTTGAGCACTTCCAAATACCTGAATGCAGGGAGACTTCTGGAGGGTGGTACACCTGGGTAGGGGATAGAAGCTCCATGTCCTCTCTCCCAGACCTCACCCTATTCATCTATTCATTTGTATCCTTCATAATATCCTTTATAATAAGCCAGTAAACATAAGTAAATATTTCCCTGAGTTATGTGAGCTGTTCCAGTAAATTAATTGAACCCAAAGAGGAGATTGTGTGAAACCTAACATGAAGCTGGTCAGTCAGAAGTTTTAGAGGCTCAGATTTGCAACTGTCTGAAAGTAGAGGGTGTTTGGGGGACTGAGCCTTCAATCTGTGAGATCTGGCACTGTCTCCAGGTAGGTAGTGTCAGAACTGAATTGGGGGACCTCTAGTTGGTATTGGCTGAAGAATTGATTGTTTGCATGCTAGTGAGAAGAAATCCCCACATATTTTGGGATCACAAAAGCCTTTCGTGTGGGTGATTGTCATGGTGTGAGATCAGGGGAAAAACATGGATAGAGTTTTTTCTCAACAGACCCCAAGCACAGGCAACAAAAGCAAAAGACATGGATTTCACCAACTAAAAAATGTCAGCAAAGCAAAGAAAACCATCTACAGAGTGAAGAGACAATCTATGAAATGAGAAGAAATAATTGCAAACCGTATATCTGATGAAGGTTTAATATGCAAAATATATAACACATTTAAACAATTCAATAGCAAGAAAAAACAACACAATGAAAACATGAGCAAAGGACCTGAGTGGAGTTTTCAAAAGAAAACATGTAAATAGTGTACAGAGCACTCTTGACATAAGTAACTCCAACTTAGAAAAAGATCCAATCCTACATTTCATAGGAAACTTTGCCAAGAGAGAGCAGATATTTTGCCTAATAAATAAAGACTGCATCCGATCACATAAGGACATAACCAAGCACACTCTTTCACTATCAGTCCTCAGCAGAGAACTCTGTGGCCATAAAAAGAGAAGGACTTCAGCAGCTTAAAACAGTTGTTTCAAGAGACACTATTTTGCTATTACTCGTGGTAAGTCCCTGGCACCTGCCATCAAAGGTTCTGCCCCCACCAAAGACTCTTCTTTTCAAGAACAATGGACCGCCAGGGTTAAACCAGGATATTCCTTTTGTCCTTACTGGCTTGTTAATCATTTTTCTTATCCCCTCTCTCTAGATGTTAAATGCTACTCTTTGTTGTGGAATGTTTAATCGATAACAGTTATATACTTATTAAGTATACTATTATATATGGTTTGCAATATTGACTGACCTGTGGAGTGACTTGAGCTTGTGTGCCTCCATCTCTAACTACAGAGTAAAAGGGCAATACTAAGGAGAATAGCCTCCTTGAGAATTCTATGTAGCTCATGGCTTTTGTGATTGAAATAGCATCAATAAAACTCTGCCATCGTGGGAAGACAAAAGGTATATGGACATGGTTATCACTGACATTGTACCACTAATGAGAATTGGCCAACAAGTATATGAAAAACTGTTAATGACTATTATCAAAAAGACACTCCTTGAGGCCAGGAGTTTGAGACCAACCTTGGCAATATAGTCAGACTCCTGTCTCTACAAAAAATTTTAAAAATGGATTCCTACAGTCTCAGCTACCCAGAGGCTGAGATAGGAGGATCACTTGACGCCAAGAGGTTGAGGTTGCAGTGAGCCAAGATTCCACCACTGCACTCCAAACTGGGCAAAAGAGTGATACGCTCTCTAAAACAATAACAAAAAAAAAGACAAAAAATAAGTGTTGCAGAAGATGTGGAGGAGGGGAACCCTTGCCTACTGTTAGTGGGAATGAAAATTAATATAGCCATTTTAGAAAACAATATGGAGGTTCTCCAAAAAATTAAAAATAGAACTACCATATGATCCAGCAATGTCACAAAAATGGTAAGTATGTGAGGCAATACACACGTGAATTAGCTTGATTGAACTATTTCCTAATGTACACATATTTTAAAACATATTGTCCACAATGAATATATATATAATTTTTATTTTTCAACTTAAAAAAGTTATTAATGTTTGTTAAAAAGATCAACAAAACTGACAAACCTTTAATTAGACTGACCCAGATTTTAAAAAGAGAGAAGAATATAATCATTAAATTTAGGAATAAAAGTGAGGTCATTATCTCTGACCTCACAAAAACGAAGAATATTATGAACAATGAACAATTATACACCAACAAATTAGAAAACTTAGATGAAATGGCAAATTCCTAGAAACACACAAACTACCAAAAGTGTCTCAAATATAAGTAAACAATGTGAATATATAATAAGAGAGTGAATTCATAACCAAAAACCTCCCAACAACAACTAAAACCCAGGACCAGATGGTATCACTGGTCAATTCTCCCAAACATTTAAAGATCTAATACCAGTCCTTGTCAGTTGGCACAGGAAAAATGCTCAACATCATTTGTCATTAAACAAATAAAATTCATAATTAGATACCACTTCACACCCAGTAGGATGGGTATAAGAAATAATGATAATAATAGTTGCTGGCAAGGATTTACAGAAATTGGAAACTTCATGGATTGCTGGTGGGAAACTGTTTCGGTACTATAGTAAACCATTTGCCATTTCCTCCAAAAGTTAAATATAGTTACCATATGACCTAGCAATTTCACTCCTAGGTATATAGCCAAGAGTATTGAAAACATATATATTTGCTCAGAAATATATAGGTCAAAATGTACAAACTTGCAGTTATGTAGAATAAAAACTCTAGAATGTAAGATAAAATATTCTAGATATCTAACGTACAGCATGAGGATCATAGTTAATATCATATTTCATATTGAAAATTTGCTAAGAGAGTAGATTTTAGGGACTCATTAAAATAAAATAAGGTGACTATGGAAGATGATAGGATAATTTGCTTGACTGTAGAAATTATTTCATTGTGTATATCAAAACATCCTGTTGTACACCTTATATATATATATATATATAATCAAAAAATTGTCTTAAAATATCAATAATAACATTAAACATCAGTTTTCTAAGTATGCCAATTAAAAGCAGATTGGTGGGGAAAAAAGCACATACCCAATTACCTGTATTGCTATATACAAGAAACTCATTTCAAATACAGTGGTGTAAGTAGGGTAAACATAAATGTTGGAAAAAGATCAGACTTATGAAAAGAAGTAAGCGAGAGTGACTATGTTAATATGAGATGAAGTTTATTTCACAGCAAAGACAATTACCCAAGATAGATACATTTTATAAAGTTAAATGGGTCCATCCACCAGGGAGATATTTGCAATTTAAAATGTGTATGCACTGAACAATACACCTACAAAACATGTGAAGCAAAGCCAGAAAAACTAAAAGGAGAAATACACAAACCTAGAATAATAATCAGAGAATTCAACACTCTTCTCTCAACAGTTAATAAAAGTAGCAAGAATATCAACAAGAATGAAATAAACACTACCAACAAATAGGTTATAATCAATATTTAAGAAAACCTAACCGAATGCACATACAACACCCTTCTAAATAATCCAAAGATCAAGGAGGAAGTTGCAAAGGAATTAGCAAAATTATATAGAACTGAATCAAAATACCAGATATGTAAGACATAACTGTATCATTTTTTAGAGGGAAATACATATGATAAAGACTTAAAAAAAGGAAAATTTTCAAATTAACTAATTTTTTACCTCAAGAAACTAGGGAGAGAAGAACAAAATAAACTCAGTGTTAACATAAGGAAGGAAATAATGAAGAGAAGTCAATAAAATTAAAGCCAGATGAACAATAGAGAAAATAAATGAATAAGAAATTTGATTCTTCAGTCAAAATGAATAACATTGATAAATCTCTAGAAACACTGACAAATATAAGAAACATAAAGACACAAATTAGCAACTTTAAGAAGCTAAGAGAGCATATAATAGTTACCAACTTGAAATCCCATTTCAACACCTTTAAAATCAGAAATTCCTTAAAAGTAATAAAAATGAAATACAAAATCTGAATAGGTCTATTATGTTTAAATAAATTAAATTTATAATTAAAAATCTTCCTAATAGAAACATCTGGGCCCATGTGCTTTCAATGGAGAATTCACAGAAATATTTTGTGAAGAATTAGCACCAATTTTACAAAATCTTTTCTGCAAATTAGAACACTAGAGAACTAATGATATAATCAGAGAGAGACAGTTCAAAAAAGAAAATTACAGACCAATATTTCCCAGAAACTTAGATGCTAAAATCCTTAAGACAGTATTGGGAAACAGAATTCAATTATGTCTAAAAAGAATTATATACCATAAACAAGTAGGGTTTCTTCCAGGTATGCAAAGCTAGTTTAATATTCAAAAAGCAGTAAATGTAAGACACCATATCAACAGGCTATACAGGAAAGTAATGTAATCATAATTAACTGACATTAAACAATCATTTGACAAAATTCAAAACCTGTTCATTATAAAAACTCTTGGCAAACCCACAATAAAAAATTCTTCAAATTGATGGGAGTCCCTACTCCTAATTGCTTCCATTACTATCAGACAACATACTCGGTATGCTGTCAATTTTTTTAGTTTGTGAGGGGTTTTTAATGGCTCAGGATTTAGTTTATCTTGGTGAAATTTCAGTGAATTTTTCAAAAAATAAATGCACTCTGCTATAGCTGGATGAAGTGTTCTACATATGCTAATTGGATTCTGTTTGAATTTTCTCTTCTAAAAGGTTGATGATCTGTCTACTAATTATATCAGTTGCCAGTGTGAGGTAATGAAGTCCCTGATCATAATTATGGTTTTGTTCATATTTTTATTTCAGCTATATTAATTTTTTGATTTATATATTTTAAAGCTGTGTTTTTTATGCATACTCACTTGGAGTCATTCTATCTATGTGACATATTGAGCCTTTTATTATCTGTAACAAACTTATTTTTTTAAACTATAAGTTCTGGGATACATGTGCAGAGCATGCAGGTTTATTACATAGGTATACATATGCCATGGTGGTTTGCTGCACCCATCAACCTGTCATCTACATTAGGTATGTCTCCTAATTCTATCCTCCCCATAGCCCACCACCCCCTGACATGCCCCAGTGTATGATGTTCCCCTTCCTGTGTCCATGTGTTCTCGTTGTTCAACTCCCACTTATGAGCGAGAATATGCAGTGTTTGGTTTTCCGTTCTTGTGTTAGTTTGCTGAGAATGATGATTTCCAGCTTCATCCATGTCCCTGCAAAGGACATGCACTCATCCTTTTTTATGGCTGCATAGTATTCCATGATGTATATGTGCCACATTTTCTTAACCCAGTCTATCATTGATGGACATTTGGGTTGGTTCCAAGTCTTTGCTGTTGTAAACAGTGCTGCAACAAACATATGTGTGCAAGTGTCTTTATAGTAGAATGATTTATAATCCTTTGGGTATATACCCAGTAATGGGATTGCTGGCTCAAATAGCATTTCTGTTTCCAGATTCTTGAGGAATTGCCACAGTCTTCCACAATGGTTGAACTAATTTACATTCCCACCAACAGTGTAAAAAGTTCCTATTTCTCCACATCCTCTCCACCTCTCCAGCATCTGTTGTTTCCTGACTTTTTGATGATCATCATTCTAACTGGCGTGAGATGGAATCTCATTCTGGTTTTGATTTGCACATTCTTATTTTTTATTACTTTGCTTTAAATTTTACTTTACCTGATTATTTTCATTAGTGCTTGTGTGGCATATCTTTTCCTATCCTTTTACATTCAGTCTATCCATATTTTATTTGAGGTGATTTTCTTGTAGATTGCATTGTAGCAGGACAAGTCGCAGACAAAAGCCCTCAGACACCGAGTTAAGGAAGGGCTTTATTCGGCTGGGATCCTCAGCAAGACTCACATCTCCAACAACCAAGCTCCCTGAGTGAGCAATTCCTGTCCCTTTTAAGGACTTACAACTCTAAGGGGGTCCACGTGAGAGGGTCGTGATTGATTGAGCAAGCAAATGGTACATGACTGGGGGCTGCATGGGCCACTAATCAGAACAGAACAGAACAGGACAGGGATTTTCACAATGCTTTTCCATACAATGTCTGGAATCTATAGATAACATAAGCAATTAGGTCAGAGGTGAATCTTTAACCAGGCCCAGGGCGCGGTGCCGGCCTATCGGCCTGTGGATTTCATTTCTGCCTTTTAGTTTTTACTTCTTCTTTCTTTGGAGGCAGAAATTGGGCATAAGACAATATGAGGGGTGATCTCCTCCCTTATTCCCCCACTTTGAGAATCTCACACATTAGTGGGAGTTCTCAGTTTCATTCTCACTACCCATGTCTTCCTGCAAGACAGATCGATAGTGATTCATATAGTACACTTATGCTGAAGCATTTTGGTGAACCAAGGTAGCGATGAAGCTTTTTATCATTTGAAGAAGTACAGGTAGCAAATAAGGGAGCAGTAAGCAGGTTTCTATTACTATAACTCCTATTATAACAGTTTTAAATC
>NW_026652285.1:38300670-38419481 GCF_009828535.3 Hylobates moloch
AAAGATGGTTTAATAGTGCCAATAACACAACTACCTATCCACTAGTCGGATAATTTGGCGTAAGCTCTATGCCCACGTATCCAATATAATCCAGTGGGGGCTGTCCAGTCCCTGTGGGACTCCAGGTGGGTCCAAACAGTTTGCAACTTGGAGAATTTACTAAATGGATTTTTCTTAGTATAGTTTGAACTCCACTAGGTGGCTGTTTTTGTAGTACTATTATACAGTTTTTGCCCAAGGCAGCTGAGTCTTCCTATAGGAAGGGTGAAGTCCTTCCCCACTCTTGCTATACAGTATTGTCTAATGATTGAGACTTTCAGGACCCAGAAGTTATCAGGGCGATTCTTTTTTTGACGGGTCTGTCTGTCACTCAGGTTAGTGCAGTGGCCTCGGTCACTGCAACTCCTCTCCTGCCTCAGCCTCTCCGAGTAGCTGGGACTACAGGCGCCCGCCACCACGCCCGGCTAATTTTTTGTATTTTTAGTAGAGACGGGGTTTCACCGTGGTCTCGATCTCCTGACCTCGGGATCCACCCGCCTCGGCCTCCCAAAGTGCTGGGATTACAAGCGTGAGCCACCGCACCCGGCCAAGGGCGATTCTTTTGAGCTGGGAATTTATCAGGAACTGGGTCTGTAGGTACTAATTCTCGGGCTTCCCATGGCCATTGATTTCCCATTACAGTTTGTCCACATACATAACATAAAGTGACATTGAGAGACTGGGCTACATGCTCAGCTAATTGCAAAAACAAATTTCTTGTTTTTCCTGGAATTTCTGGTACTGGCACATTCAGTTCATCATAGAAGGTTTGAAATACTGGCTCAGGAGAGCGTTTATAAACTTTTCCTCAAACCACAATATTTACTTGAGGATCCAGTTTAGCGCCATCAATTTCTAGGGTTACACATTCCCCCTTTTCTCCAGCGAGGATCAAGGGGGTTGGTTATTACTAGTTCTAAGGGTTACACTGACCACCGGTACAGGATGGGCCACTTTTCCCTTTCTGAAGGTGGACAGGATTCTTTTCATTTTTTATCCAAGTAGCCTAAATGACACAAGACCAGTATCCACATTTATTTCCACACAGTCCTAATTCATGACAAATGTACTTATTTTCTGCCATATAGCCTCTTTCCTAATTAAGAGAACCATATCCTATTCCTAACTTATTACTGCTAATGACAGCACAGGCATCAAATTTCAAGGTGACTTGTTTGGGCACCCCTTTGTCTTCTGTTTTGGCTAACTCTTTACTCGTATCGTTTATAAGCCCCCACCAGCCCTCAGTCTGAGGAAGGTCAGTTGAAGTCCTTACTGTAAAAGTCCAAATTTTAAGGAAAATGAGTCCTATGATGAGTTTTCTCATGCTTCAGCTATGCGTGATCAGTCAGCTTCCAGGTGTGACTGGAGCAGTTACTTCTTCAGAGTAACTTTGCAGGGGTTGGTGAAGCTGCTCCCATCCACGTACAGCTCACAGCCTACTGATGCTCAAACATGGTCTCGGAGGTTGGGACTGCTAGAATAAACTGCGTCCAACACCTCTACACAGTTATTTTCAACTGGGCTCTCTGATACCGGGAGCAAGGTGGCGGGGTTTAGGTCAATGGTTATGCAGGGATTTTCACATAGCAAGATTTGGTACTTGGTTAATCTAGCATTTGTTAACCAATGATGTCCTTTGGTAGCCATTAAAGTTACCACAGCATGGGGGCCTTTATATTCAGGTTTTGCCCAAGGGTTAGTTTATCTGCTTCTTGTGCTAATGGGGCCGTTGCTACCAGGGCCCTTAGGCATGGGGGCCAGCCTTTGGAAACCCCATCTAGTTGTTTTGAGAGATAGGCCACTGGCCTTGGCCAGGGCCCCATAGTCTGGGTTAAAACTCCAACTGACATTTTTTCTCTTTCTGACACATAGGGCCGACATGAGTTTTTCTTTTAACTCATGAAAAGCTTGTTGCTGTTGGTTGTAATAAATGTAGTATATCCAATCTACATTTTAATTAACTATCACCCACTAAAATATTGACTCAAATCATGCAGCTATTTGATTTCAAGCTTTAAATTGATCTGGTATTCCCCGTGGGACTTCAGTTGCGTCTAAATGGACACGAGAGTCGAAAGACCCATAAGGGGCTTGTCTCGCTTTATGATGTCTTATTTTTCCTCCCTCTGGTTGATGAAATGCCAGTCTGAAAGGGATAGCCAGTTGGACTAAAGTACAACTGCCACTCCAGTTATTTGGCAGAGTGCCTAGTAAAAGTCTGCCACAATACCACCACACATCCACTTGGGGATGAACAAGGGCTGACTGATTGATAAACTCTTGAAAATTCTTAAGCTCACTGCATCCCTTCAGGTCTCCAAGGAACGCTAAGTTTCCTCCCTGTCATAAGAGACATGAAGTGAACTTAGTATTGGGAGATGGAAGCTGGATGGCCCTCAGGGGCTGACCCGCAGGGTGCTGGACTTCAGGATATAGCAGAGGGAGAGCTTGGCACAGTTTGTCACTCCAGGCTGTAGAATCCTGGAAAAGAGCTACCATGCAGCCCATGCCTGGTCAACTGGAGGACCACCCTAGTGGAAAGGGGACAACGTGGGCCACTGGCCTGCTGTACGCACAGGCATAACAATTCCTTTTGTTTAACATGTGGGTGGAATATTTGATCCATTCCAACCAGGCATTTGCATCTTGGTATCTTGTCTTAATTGCCAAAGTTTGTTTTAAGTCTTTAACTTCTATGATCCTCTAGTAAAATGAATGTATGATTTTAGGAAATTATAAAAACCAGTTGGGGCAGTCCATCCTTGCTCTTTAGTGGTCCACAGAATGTTGGACCAACTACGGTGTAAAAAGCTCTACATTGGGGGGCAAGACTCCTGGTTGACACTGGAATCTTTATTGAAATTTCCCCAGATTAAATTGTCTTAATTTACTAATGCCCAGTCTGAGGAGAGTCAGGAGGGACAGAGGTACTTTTCTGAAGTCTTTGACTTGGCAAGTCCCCACAGGGTATAACAAGGCAAGCATTAAATGCAACAGTTTGAGGTGAAATTGACTTGGTTATGTAAATAACTAGATGGTCAGCAATAGAGCGAGGAAAGAAGAAAAAGTAGTAGGATAGATGAAGGGTTAAATTTTTCTTAGCTTTAGTTTGGTAGGGTTTTCCCCTGGGACTATGGCCCATGACTCTGGAGGGCATGGCACTTTCTTGACTCGGGTGTGATGAGTCCACCCTTTTTTTGCTGTATGAACAGCAGTCTCAGTGGTTAGCAGCACAAGGTAGGGTCCTTCCTCGAGGCTGGCTCGAGTTTCCTTTTGTTTTTTCACCTTTTAATGAGAATGTGATCTTCAGGCTGGTGCTGCTTTACTGGAAATTCTAGGGGTGGTACATGTGCTAAAAGACTTTTAGTTTTGAGGGAAAGGAAAGTAGAAGATAAACCAAGTATATAATTTTTAAGAAATTGACCTTTTGTTTTAAATGTGGGGACATCAGCAGTGGAATTTATAGTCCTTGGTGCCTTTCTACTGAGAAATTTCCTTTAGCACCTATTTTTTATTAGTTTTTAGACCAAAGAAACCAAACACCATTTTATATTTGACAATGCTTCCTGTATGATTTTTATACCAGATAAGATGAACTTCACCTTTATATTAGTGTGCTATTAATGTTAAATTTAGTTTTAATGAACCTTTGTAGACACATTTATTCTATTTTTAATGTCAGACCATAATGTAGGATTTTTATAGGCTCTTTTTAACCTTTTATAATTTTTGTTAAGGAGTAGGTTAGTGCTTTAAGAAAAACTCATTGTATTTTTACTTTAATGTCCAGTTCACACAAAAACTGGATGATACCCCTTTAGCTAATATTTACACACAGAATTTTCTTTACAATTAACTTTTTAAAACTTGCTTAAACCTTCAAAACAATTTTTTTAACCTTTTAATGTTAAGGTAAAAATCCATATTCTTATGCCTCCTTATAATCTTTTTACCAAAGGTATATTTTACTTTCCTTATACACCTTGCATATAAACTGTTTCTTCAGTAGTACTCAGGAGGCCTTATTACTTTTAAATTATACAACATATCTGCATAAATTTTTTATAACATTTTTCTCTTTCACAACTTTCACAGACAATTCCTCAACATGCCTCATTTTTCTGACTTATTACAAACATCTCTTTCTTTAAACAACCAGTTAATTTATTTCAGGACAAGAATTTAGCATATAACATTCTTTTTACATAAATTCTGCCAATCCCCTTTTTTCTTTTTTTTTTTTCAAAGATGATAACCATTCTTTTCCAAAGTGAACTTCCTTCATGTCTGTGGATTAGACTAAGGCCACAAGATTAGAATACTGTAATACATGTTACACTGTTAACTTTTAGCAAACTTTACTTTTGTTGAAAACCTTGTAAGTTTGGGATTTCAATTATCTTTTGCTATTAATAAGACCTTGTTTAGTCCAAATTAACTTAGAATTGGTATAGATGGCTTTTTTTCTTTAATTACGCAGGAGGAACCATCTATCCTCCGGTCCTGAAGGCAGTCCCTCCTAGGTCTGGTCGGACCTTTGTATGGTAATTAAGATTTAGATCAGATTTAGATCCCTTGTTAGGAAACTTGCTGGGTTAAGGGAATTTTCAGTGGTTAATGTTAAATCATCTTTTTTTTTTTTCCTTAGGATACTTCTGAACTGGTGAGGTGTGCTCACAATGAGGTTTCCTCTAAAAGTTATTTTTCTACTTTCTTCTGTTAGCAAAGCAGTTGCTGCTACAGATTGAATGCATTTAGGCCACCCGCAGATTACTAGGTTAAGGATTTTTGATAGGAAGTCTACACAGGTTGTCAGCAGCCTCAGTGCTTTCAGGCTACACCCTTCTTTACACTGACAACAAAGTGGTATTGGAGTGTTATAGGGTTATGGAGAATTCTTTTAATCATCAATTATAGGTTTAAATTTACCTTGGCTTTTAAAGGAATAGGGTACACTATTTTTTTCTTTTAACTACCTGTATATCCCTCTCTTTCTTTCTCTTCTTGATTATCTATCTCTTTTTCTCTTTGACTTTCCTTTTGCCTCTGTCTCTTTCTCTCTCTCTCTGCCTCTCTCTTTCTCTCTCTGTCTCTTTCCTTGACTCCCTCTTTGTCTCTGTCTCTTTCCCTCTCTGCTGGTCTTTCCTTGCCTCTGCCAGCCCCTTATGCTGCTGTTCTCTCAACCACTGTTTGCCAGTGGGCAGGGTGGTGGGGTGGCATTAAAACTGGCTGTAACCAAGTGTCTATGTACGGGAACTGAGCTGGGTGCCCTGGCTTACAGGTTACCCTTGTGCCATACCTTTGAAACAAGGGACCTGTCCAGGCTTCCTTCTGATGGCCAACCCACCTCTAATGCTGGCCAGTCTATTTCACACAAAGTTCTAAGTTTTCCTGATGTCATAGTAACACCGTAATCTCCCTTAAATCCTTTCTTGAAATTTTTCAACATAGTTCCTAGTGGGGTGGGCTTACTTTGTGCCTGACCCATGCTTCTTCGAGACAAAACACCATGCTCCCACCAAAAGCACACCACAAAACACAGAATGGGTATAAAGGGCACACACACACTTTTACAGTTTACACCAAACCAGAATCAAAACCAAAATCCAGAAATCCAAGCCAGGTCAAAACCAAAACCAAAGGATCAAGCAATCCAAGTCAAGTCAAAAACAAAAACCAAAGTGCCGATAAAGGCATGCCATGGGTGATCAGGCCATGCTTCCACTCAAATGGAGTGCGCAAGTTCCAAAGACTAGTCTTACCAAGTTTCAGATGTCCAGACTCCAAGTGCCAGTTCCTTCCTGGTGTTCAGCCACTGCATTGATCCTCCACGGGGGCCTGCCATGCATCACTCTGATGATGCTTTCCACCAGGGCAAATGCCTGTCTGGGAGCACTCTCAGGATCCGCATCACTCAAGCTGGCCAGAGTCCTCCATAGGGATGCTCCACAGGGCAGGCCTAAGCCACCTAAGGGTCTGCCTCAACCATCCTTTAATCACCTCACTTCCTGGTTAGGGAACCAAGAAATGTAGCAGGACAAGCCACAGACAAAACCCCTCAGACACCAAGTTCAAGAAGGAAGGGCTTTATTTGGCAGGGAGCTTTGGCAAGACTCATGTCTCCAACAACCAAGCTCCCTGAGTGGGCAATTCCTGTCCCTTTTAAGGGCTTACACCTCTAAGGGGGTCTGCATGAGAGGGTTATGGTCAATTGAGCAAGCGGTGGATACATAACTGGGGGCTGCACGCACTGGTAATGAGAACGGAACAGAACAGGACACGGATTTTCGCAATGTTTTTCCATACAATGTCTGAAATCTATAGATAACATAACCGGTTAGGTCAGGGGTCAATCTTTAACCAGGCCCAGGGCATGGCACCAGGCTATCTGTCTGTGGATTTCATTTCTTTTAGTTTTTACTTCTCTGTTTGGAGGCAGAAATTGGGCATAAGACAATATGAGGGGTGGTCTCCTCCCTTAGCATATTATTAGATCATGTTTTTCTTTGTTTTGCTTATATGCTCTATGCATCTCTGATATATTTTAATATTTACACTACTTACATTTAAGGAAATGTTCGTGTTAGAGATTAAATCTGCCATTTTGCCTTTTTTTTTTTTTTTTTTTTTTTTTTGCTTCCTCCATTTCCCATTCCTCTGTTTGTTTTATCTTACCTTCCTGTGGACTGTTAGAACAATTTTAGTGGTGGTTGGTCTTGGGCTTCTCTTCATCACCTCCAACCCCTTCCCTGTGAATGGGACTCAGTGAAGAGCTGAGTATTCATCTCTTCTTGCCATCAATGATGTGGCAAGGCCTTATCTCAAGCAATTTCTTCTGCCAGAAATCTCTTTCCCTTTACATTTGCCTGGACAACTTTTAGTTATCCCCACCAATAAATCTTTCCTGAATTTTGAAACTAGAAAAACTTATTCTGTCTTGGAAATCACATAGCGTTTGTAGCTTAGGATATAATTATTTTTTTCTCTTTATGTGTTTGTTAGACTATAAGTTCTTCAAAACTAGTTTATCCAGCCACAGCTCATATTAAGCATCCAATATTGAACTGAACTGAATGTCTTTTCTTGAGTTTTAAAGATTATATAAAATTTACTATTCCTTTATTTAATTGTGTTAAAATAGTCATAGGTTCTTGTAAGTCAGAAAAACTATTATATAGGGTAAAATAGGTGGGGTTTATATAAGCTTTTCCCCCTTGATTAGTTTATCCCTAACTGTGGCCCAACTATCACTAAGTGAGAAGATGCTTCCTCGTTCTTTTCTCATAAGAGGTGCAGAACGATACTGTCTTAAGTAGTCTATAACCTTTTTTTAGAGCATACCTGAGGAAAACAAAGATAAGTGATGGGAATAACAAAAACTGAAGGAATCATATTTTTTAAAATTTGTCTCTAAGAATGCAAAATTAAACAATTTTTATTATAAATCTTTGTAAAAATAATATTTAATTAAGTTGTTCTTATATTGTTCCTCAAATTTACCCCTCTGCAACTGTTTTCATTTCTAAGAACAACTAAATTCCAGGTGACCAAAAGAATTTAGTGTTAACCCATTGACAAAATCAGATCATTACAATTCTTTTACACTGAGGAATTCATGCTGCTGCCACTTTCTTGGATCTGAGATTCAAAGGCAGAAATATAAAACTGCTGTTGCATTTGACTGGATTACAAAATAAGCAGCATCCTTAGCCTGGTTGTCAGAAAAAAACTTTAAAGTTCTGGAGGAGAAAATGCATGCCTTCAGGGGTTGCTCTAGGAATTTAGTCTGGGACCTGCCAAGCATGTATAACAGAAAGAATTTATGCTTTTCAGTTATAAGGAAATTACAGGGGAAGTGTAAAATCTTGACTCCCTTCTCATATTGGTATGAAGTTGATCATATTTAAATTCTCAGCTTCAGTTTTCCTCTCTGTAAATAAAAATAACACAAATTTACTAGTGTTATTCCTAAGCTAAAGTGAAATAATATGAAAAAGTGATGTGTCCCAAATTTACTATATAGAAAAGTCTTAACAATAAAAGTTAACATCATTTTCTCAAAGCCCTCGCAAGGGACAGCATCAGATGCATTCTCAGAAAGTGAAAACAAAAGATAAGAACAATGACAAACCCCATGTCCACATCAAAAGCTCCACATCCCCTCAAGGAACAGGCTACATAATTTTTAAAACAAGAGAAGATTGTGTAAAAGTCTTCAGTTTTGTGGAACTTATGCTGAGATCAAAATGAGACAACTGCAAAATAGAAGGCCCTAATAGTCACCATTCATATAATGAGGGTAATTAATATTACGGCGAAGGATATCTTCAGTGAGAGTGCTGGAACCTGGAAGATGAGGCTATCAAGATGTTGCATGGCTCCTATACAGTATCCGAGGGCACATTGAACTTGTAAACGTTATAGAATTCAAATCATAGCCAACATGGAATTCTTAGGAGGGCCTCTTCCATGCTCTCTCTGCTCCAATTATAACCAGAGATGCTCTCTTACCTAAAATTTGTCTTCTACGTTGATGGTATCAAAATATAACAGAAATATGACTACCTTTCACTATCTGGATACCTACCACCCTATCTAATACAAGCCACCACCATCTCTGCTGGATCTGAATTCCAACATAACTGGTTTGTCTGCTCTGATTTTTGTCCTTTTCTTCACAAAGCAGCAAAAGTGAGGTTTTTAAATAAATCAGCTCCAACATTCCCTGGCTCAACACCTGAGAGGTTTATATCACGTAAAACACAAAATCCTTTTCACAGCCTATGGAGACTTACATGAACCAACTGCTTACTCTCTGTTTCTAACCTTATCTCCAAACCCGTATGCCTCTTTCATACAGTTCTAACCACACTGTTCCTCCTGACGTCCCTCAAACACAGCTGTCTTGCCTCATGGTAATAGCTTCTTGGCTATCCAGAAGACTACTCTTTAAGGCCTTCCTCCCCTTACTTCATTTGGGTCACTGGTCAAATACCTGAGTTTCAGAGAGCTCTTCCTAGTCAGTTTAATTAAAATGGCCACATTTCATTCACTTGTATAATAATTTATTATTTTTTTAATTGACAAATACAATTGTATGTGTGTATTCTGCATAACATGATATTTTGAAATATATCTACATAGTAGAATGGCTAAATATACCTGAATAACATATATATTACCTCATACAGTTAACATTTTTGTGGTGAGAACACTTATACTTCCACCTTCGAGCAGTGGACATTCCATCCACTTTAAAAGCCACAGTTTTCTTCAGAGCACCTATCACTACATATTGTTTATGTTATATATTTGTATCCTTGTTTTTCATTGTCTGTATCCCCTACTAGGCTCTAAACGTCATGAGGATTAGACTTTGTCTCTCTCACTCACTGCTATAAACCCAAAGCCTACAAGCATGCTGGCATATAGAACCCTATAGTCGTGACAGCCAGCTCTCCACCTCTTGGTTTGATGCAGGTTTGTTTTCTGGCTTTTTTTTTTTTTTTTCTGGAAACAGCCCTGGTACCGGCTTACTTCATAGAAAGAACTTGGTTTGGGATCTACATATGTCCATCTGTCAGTTCTGTCCAGGCCACATTCTCACTATGTAAACTTGGACAAAAACGTTAAACTTACCTCTGAGTTTCAGGTCTCTTCTAAGAAAATTAAAAAAAATAATAATAATAATGCCTATCTCAAACAGTTATTTCAAACATTAAAAATTTACCTTTAAACTGTCTGCTTTTTTCTGGGCTTATGGTACTGATTCATTAAAATGACATTACCTTCCCCATCACCTTTCACTTCAACACTGAACTAGCAGGGCTCTGCCCTTCCTTCCTCTAGAGATTCTCTCACCACCCAAAGACACCCACCTTTTATGCTCGTCTTAGAACTTCATGGTTCATTTTTGATTCTTCTGGCTAGGCCCAACTGATTGACATATGTGTGTGTGTGTGTGTGTGTGTGTACATGTATATATATCATTTATGTATATTGATATATACATATATCCTTTTCTAAAATTGTGTATGTTTGCATCTGTGTTTCTACATGGTAGATGCCATGTCTGCAAAGCATGCTGACTTTGTTTGGTTAGCATATGGGGGAGTCCCAACAATAGTGATGATTTCTTCTCTTCTCAGTTGTTTGCTGCTTCAGAAAAATAGGTAAAAACAAAAAGATGTTCAATCTCTTAAGCTCAGCGCTTGCAGTCCCATTTGTAACAATTAAACACATCTAAAAGCTAAATTTTGTTACTGAAGTTATTATAGTCTAAACAAACTCTCTTTTAAAATTTATATACCAGTCATTTTAATTTCATCAGTAAATCAAGTAGACTGAATATAAGTTTATGCTTTGAAACTAACAAAATGATGACTAGATCTATAAATGAAATTAAGATACATTTCTTTTTGCTGTTTCTCCATAGTTCTTTAAAATTTTTATTTCTTTACAAATTCAAAATGTTCAGAAATGTTTTACCTTTTTTCTAGAGCGCCCTGGGCCTGAGGTTAAGCTTCAAAATGAGCCTTGTGTTTGGGGAGGCTGACTAACCAATGAAATGAGTGGGTCAGTGTGGGACCCTGGGTTGCAGGAGATATCACAGAGGCAGGATTGGGAGGCATTTTGCTACTTTGCTGAGTGCCCAAGCCTATAGCTAGCAGCTACAGGGCGTGGCTTGAACATTATTTAATCAAATAATTTGTGTTTATGCACTATCAACATATACTGCTAAGTAATATAGATTCTTCTTTTCTGGGTTTGCTTTGTTTATGTGCCTGGTAGAATTCCTAGAAATTATGAAGAACAAAGTACAAAATATGCTTTTTTAGCACTTCCCTTAAGAGCTATTATGTGACAATACAGTACTAAATAAGCATAGATGAGTATATATAATGCATATTCAAAACTTAAAGTACTTGGGTGATAGCAGAGGGTGGAATAACACAAAATGACAATGAAGGGCTAGACAATTTATCATGGTTTGGGAAAGTCATTCGAAGAACAGACTTCAAGCTGAGATCCATAGGTTAAACTTTTTCAGACAGAAACAAGACTACAAATCATGGCATTGAGGTGAGAAAATGTTTGCCAAATATGAGAAAGTGAAAGAAAGCCAAGGTGTTAAGAATATCCTCAGAAGAGGGAATAGAATGAAAGAAATTTGAAAGGTGTTCATAGGTTAAATTGCATAATCTGATAGGCTATGGTAAGAAACTTTTATTTGCAATGGTAGGTAGCATCATAGAATGGGAAGATATTGAAATTTTTTTAAAGAGAAAAACATTTTTCAATTGATAATCTAAAAATATTACTCTGATTCTATGGTAAAAAAATGTTTAAATGAGGTTAAGACTTGAAGGTGAGACTGGTTAGGAGGAAAGATATAAGTTGTAAGTTCAAGGAGTTTGAACTAAAATAGTCACAGAGTGGACAGAGAAAAATGAATGAGCATGACATATATTTGGAGGGCAGAAACAGTAGGAGGTGCAGATTGATTCACTTGGAAGATAAAAGAAGACACTAAAGTTTCCAACCTGAGTTCTTCGTGGGTGATTTTAACAATTACTGAAGCGGAGAAATCCAATAAGAGGACCAGGTTTGTGGAAGGAAATCAAGGGATTTTTTTATGGAAAATATTGTTTAA
Organism: Hylobates moloch; assembly: GCF_009828535.3. Lineage (NCBI taxonomy): Eukaryota > Metazoa > Chordata > Mammalia > Primates > Hylobatidae > Hylobates > Hylobates moloch. The sequence goes on from NW_026652285.1 coordinate 38,312,366, forward strand.
TATATCTATGAGGCATCCATTTGGAAATGTCTAGTCCAGTGACTATATGAGTTTAAAGGTCAAGAAAAAACTGTACAGAAAAAATGATATTACGAGTTATTACTATCAATAGAAACTACATTCTCACCGCTGCCTATTCCATTTAGGTTAGCCTTCAAAAGCCAAGTCTGAAAGGTATGAATTATTTATGTGTTGATTGAGGGAAATTCAGAAGGAGTTATAAGCACCACTCCTAATGGATTCTCCTCTGGTATTATCCTTTCAGCAAGTTCTCAAGTTAGAAATCCGTCCCAATGGGCCCGGTGTGGTGGCTCACGCTTGCAATCCCAGCACTTTGGGAGGCCGAGGCGGGCAGATCAGGAGGTCAGGAGATCGAAACCACGGTGAAACCCCGTCTCTACTAAAAATACAAAAAATTAGCCAGGCGTGGTGGCGGGTGCCTGTAGTCCCAGCTACTCGGAGAGGCTGAGGCAGGAGAATGGCGTGAACCCGGGAGGCGGAGCCTGCAGTGAGCTGAGATTGTGCCACTGCACTCTAGCCTGGGCGACAGAGCGAGACTCCGTCAAAAAAAAAAATCTCCCAATATCTCAGTGCTTTGAAGTAACCCTTGGAATGAATTTACTAACGGCAAATCCAAAAAAAGTTAGAACAACTCTGGTAGATACCTCTACTTATTATAATAGCTGCATTGACTTTAGAATAACTTGAAAGCATTTAATGTTAAATTTAGTATAAGCCTTAGGTCTATTTTTTATCACCAGATTTAGTCACCAACTAGCTGAGTGATAGTACATCTTTATAGAAAGACATCCCTTACCTTTATGCTGTCTCACCACCTTTAAGCTGTCTCACCACCTTAAGGCATCCTGCATCCCCACCATCTTTTCTTTATAGGGAAGACAACCCTTACCTTTAAGCTGTCTTACCTTTACACTGTCTCACCACCTAACCAAGAGCGAGACCTGCTTCACTTGAAATAGTTACAAGTTTGAAACAACTGATTTAGTAGTATCATTTTTTCTATAATCATCACATTATTCATCATTCCATTTCTAGTAAGTTGTACAGCATCTGACACGTAATAGCACATAATTGTTGGATGAATACATGTACCCTAAATTAAGAGTAGCACATTTGATGAGACCCAAAACTAGTAAGTTACATATGGAAACTTTGTATTGTACTAATTTGCTTCTCTTTTTTGTTCTTTTAGTTCTTATTTAATCTGAATGAAAACTACTATTCTCGTAGAGTTTATACCCAAAAAGCCTTTAAACCTATCTCTGTGCTGACCAATCTGTGTGTGAGTTGCTGAGTGCCTCCAAAAATCAGCCAATTCTCAAATTTGTTTTCATATTTACTCCTCACTTGTCTCTGTCATGTACAGATTCCCAAGATAGACAGGAATGCATAGAAAGTTTATCTGACTATCCTGTGTCTATGTCTCTCTTATTTCCAGAACCTCTTAGCTGTTCCAGCATTTATCCTAACCAGATCACGATCTCTGGCTATCAAAGTTATTATTTTACTCTACTTATATTTTACTACACTACTTTCAGATTCAAAGTCTTGTGTTTTTAAATTTTATGTAAAATTGAATTCATGCTCCCTGGTAACAGAGCTACAGATTTTGGCAGCCAGCCCAATGATGAAAAATTTTTACCTATTGGATCCTCAAGGACCTAGAACTAGAAATACAATTTGACCCAGCAATCCCATTACTGGGCATATACCCAAAGGATTATAAATCATTCTACTATAAAGACACATGCACACATATGTTTATTGTGGCACTATTCACAATAGCAAAGACTTGCAGCCAACCCAAATGTCCATCAATGATAGACTGGATAAAGAAAATGTGGCACATATACACCATGGAATCCTATGCAGCCATAAAAAAGGATGAGTTCGTGTCCTTTGCAGGGACATGGATGAAGCTGGAAACCATCATTCTCAGCAAACTAACACAAGAACAGAAAATCAAACACCGCATGTTCTCACTCATAAGTGGGAGTTGAACAATGAGAACACATGGACACAGAGAGGGGAACATCACACACTGGGGCCTGTTAAGGGGGTGGGTGGTTAAGAGAGGGATAGCATTAGGAGAAATACCTAATGTAGATGACGGGTTGATGGGTGCAGCAAACCACCATGGCACGTGTATACCTATGTAACAAACCTGCACGTTCTGCATATGTACCCCAGAACTTAAAGTATAATAAAGAAAATCTTCAAGATGGGTGCTACATCAGTTCTGACTTCTGACTACACAGCACAGTTACTCTAAGTATCTCAGTGTTGGAAGTAGAAGTTTAACATTTATCATATACATACTGTGGAATAACTCCTGGATGGAATGCTTTAATGAGAATGATAAATTATGGTTAAATCTTAATAACAACCTTGTGAAACACCTATTATTCTCTTCATATTACATATTTACCTTGGACACAGAGCTAATATATACCACAGCCAGACTTTTTAATCCATTTGCTAATCCCAATGCCTGTGAGCTTTGTACAGTGCTTTCACTCTAGAAAATTGCATTACAAATCACCTAAAAAGTTCAAGCACTATATAAATACAATTTACTATTACTTGAAAAGAATGATGAAATCCTTAAAAATCCATGAAGATTTACCCAAAATGATTCATGCTATACAATCCTTATTTCTTCTTTTGATAACTTTTCATTAGCCTGAGAAAACACTTGGACACTTTAATAAAGTGTTCATATATGTTAATGAATGTTTATGGAATATGAATTGGGCAATATTGTTATATGAATTCACCAATGCCTTAGGAGTCATACCTAGTGTCAAATAAGACATTGATTTCAACCTTGGAATAAATCTCTAGTGGAACACGACAAAGTTGTGTGGCCTTATTTTCACCTGCCTAATATTTTTAATATGTGCATTAGATGAGAATATAAGAAGATATTTTCAGTAGACAACAAATTAGAGAACTAATAATACAGTCACAAAAGCAAGATTTAATATGACAGTGAGAAACTAAATTCCTAGGCTAATATGAAGCCAACAAAATGTACCCTTAGTACTTTTAAGCTGAAAAATAACTAACAAGTTTCAGAAGGAAGAAAAAATACTTAAGATGAAGTAATATAAAACTTATCTTGTCTCCAAGTCTCCTAGTGAATTCATGGTGTGAGATGGTTGCTTACAGTAGTTAGCTAATTTTTAGAGCCTAAATAAAAGTTTAATTGCCCTACAAGTAAGACATAGCAGACCAACTGTACTTTCTGCTATACGAAACAAATTTGGAGTACTAGGTACAATTAAACATCATTTAAATACATTGATAAGCTAGAGTGAATTAAGAGAAAGAAGAAATAAGAGATAAAGTTAGTAAGGGACCTGAAAACATCTGAAATAGATGCTAAGTGTACAAACTTCCATGTATCTTAGAAAAAAGAATTGAACAAAACAGGAGGCATGAAATTTACTTTCGAAATATCTAAAGAATTTTTTTATGAAAGATAGAATAGTCCTACCCTGTGTAGCTCCCAAGAGCAGAACTAGGATTGCAAGTGGAAACATGAGAAGTAGATTTTGAATTAACATGACAAGAAAAAGGGGTAATTTTAAAACTGCTTTAGAAAATAACATATTGCCTTTAAAGACAAGGACTACTCTGACATTAAAGATATGTTGAGAGAATACTATCACGGTCAAAGGGTGTGTGAATCACCAAACAAAATTTCTTGAATAAAAAAATAGCAAATAATAATAACCACAACGATAATGGTTTGCCTAGTTTTCATCTTTTGAAATACCTGCAAAACATTTCTGTAGGTATCATCAGAGATACATGAAGAGCGTGCTGAAGCCTCAGCCACTGTAAACTCCTCTCTTATGTCTTGCATCCAACTCTTGATAGTACTCTATTGCTTTCCTTTTCTTCTGGGTCAAGCTTCTTAAAAGTAGTTTAATCTCACTGACTCTAGATACCTTGAAACTTGCCTCTGTCTTCACTATGCTGAAACCACTCAAGCAAAGATCACCATAATTTCCATGCGAATACATTTCAGCTCTTGTTTCATCGGGTCAATCTATTGACTTTGACACTGCTAACCATTCACTGCCTGAAATTCCTTACCCCCTTGGATTTTCTGAAACTAAAGGTGTCTATCTCTTGCTCTCCAAACTCCTGCTGGCTAAACTCAGTAAACAAATAGACTCCTATGGTAAAGGATACTTTTTCTCATTTTTAAATTCTCCTTTGTGTCCTTGTTTTTCACTTTTTCATGGACTCATTCACTTCTTTCTGTTTTTCATTTCTAATTTTTTAGGATTTTTCCTTCTGTGCTGTTACTTTCAAGACATTACCTATTTTCCTGGTTCAGATACCATCTAAATAATAATAACTCTCCAAACCATATCCCCAGCATTTGCCTTTCCAATCAGCTTCTGATTTAGCTTCTGACTAATATATTCACCTTGCTGCTCACCTGACCCTTGTAATATTCCCAGAAACCTCAAACTCATCTCAGCTTGTCCAAAATTGAACATATCTACCTATCTCTTCAATTCTCTCCTTGTTTCCTATCTTGGTCATGGATCTCATCATCAACTTAGTCACCCAATCCATAAAACAGATGGTCATCCCAGATTCATCTCTTTTCCTCATATTCAACAAATGACTGAAACTTGCTCAATATGATAACTGTTGCAGTTAGGCCTCATATTGATGACTACAACCTTCTAAGTGTTCTTCCTGCTTCTTTCTCTCATTCTGACCTTCTTAAGACTCTAGTCTTTATCATTGCCAAGTTGAAGATGTCATGCCATAGATTAAAATACATTAACAATTTCCTCTGATGTAGAAACCAATAGCAAGAGTAGGGTTAGCAAGCTCAAGGGCCTACTCAGGCCAGATAAAAACAAATGCTAACCAGGTGCAAGTGCATATGTAAACTTTGCGTAAGGGTTGGCCACAAAGGCACAGCAGAGAATATGTACCCTGAGTCGAAGTCTTCTCATCTCCAGGAAATTACTGTCATGAGAAAATAAAGAATTGATGCTGCCAGAAAGCTTTGTTAAGAGAAGCCAAATATGTGTTTTTAGTCAAATCTCTAATTTTTAATATTGATTCAATATGTACAAGAGAAAGACACTATCTGTAGAATTTTTATTTTCGACACTTGATCTACAGAATCTCCTACCTGTCCAATCTCCTTAGGTCTGCTTAAAAAGACTTTTGTATCCTAATATTTACCCCTGTCTCCCAATTCAGGCTCTAGTAATAACAAAACTTTCTAGCAGCATCAGTTCTCTATTTTTTTCATGGCAGCAATTTCCTGGAGATGAGAAGACTTCTATGCTGGTTCTTTCCTTGCAGTTTTGCTCATATTGTTTTCTCTGCCTAGAGACTCTCACCGATATTTTACAGTCAGTTACCTCCATAAAATGTATCAAAACACATTTATGTTTATATCCTCAGGAAGTTTTCCTGAAGTGCTCAACTTGGAGCAAATCATCTCCTCTTTTCTATATCACATTGTTCTCATTTTCCATATATTACATATAATATGATTTTTAATGAATGGGTTTACTTGAGTGTCTGCTTCAGAAGACGGTGAGCTTGAAGACAAGAATCAGTTCTTAGTAATGCTGCATCCCCACCACCTGAAATAACAATAATAAGATAAAGGGTAGGGAAATAACAAATATTTGTCAAATTCTTGAGTCTCAGATTCTTCACCTGCCCAAATTTCAAATGTTTTTTCACAGCTTCTATAGAAATAAAATGCTAGTATGTCATACTTACCTTCTTTTTGACTCAGTAAAACTCCATACGGATTAGAAGTTTGGGTGTAGAAAAGTTGTTTCAAAAATTCAAGGCAACTTCATTTTAGTCATCAGCTCTGAGCAGAGAATCAGAAAAATCAATTCACCATTTGTTCCCTTAGTACATCTTCTCTTTCACGTCTTCCTTCTGTCTTCCTTCATTTCTTTTTCTTTTTTTTTTTTTTATTTCTGGCTATGTTTCTCACACGGCACAATTCATCTCTATTTCTTTGAAGAGTTGCCTGCATCTCCATCTTCAAATGACTCCTGAAGCTTCCCTTCTTGTAGTGAGCATTTTTGAATCATCCCTGTATTTTCCCAAAGACAAATGGTTGTGCTACTGTCTGTTTAGATTTCCCCAGAGCTTCTGCTGTATGTTCTTGCACTCAACAGCAAATTTAACTTGTATAATAAGGTAACATTAAGGCCTAATTTAATAACAGTTGTCTAGCATGTCACTAATCCACAATAATGCTAAAATCTGTGTCATATGCTTACCCTTTCCAGAAGGAAGGAGAAGCACATATATTGCAAATTTATGAAACTCATTTTTTATTGTTACTGTGTGTTTCAGTTGTTTTAATTTCCTCATGTGTTGAAAAGCTTTCTGATATTCCCCTAGTTTTATTTTTGTTATATTATTACTATTATTATTATTCCTAAAGTAATCCAACTTAGTTGTAAGCCAATGTATGCACTCAATATACATTTTAAAGTTGTTTTGTTAAGTCTGTTAAGTAGTAGAGAAAGAATAACATGGCCGGGTGCAGTGGCTCATGCTTGTAATCCCAGCACTTTGGGATGCCGAGGCGGGCAGATCACCAGGTCAGCAGATCGAGACCACGGTGAAACCCCATCTCTACTAAAAATACAAAAAATTACCCGGGCATGGTGGCAGGCACCTGTAGTCCCAGCTACTCAGGAGGCTGAGGCAGGAGAATGGCGTGAACCCGGGAGGCGGAGCTTGCAGTGAGCCGAGATTGCGCCACTGCACTCCAGCCTGGGAGACAGAGCGAGACTCTGTCTCAAAAAAAAAAAAAAAAAAGAATAACATGATAACTCACATAGCGTCTACTGTTTCCAATATACTAATCCCTACATAGTTGCTTAATTTCATATCAGTGCTGAATAATAAGCATTAGCTCATTTTACACATGAATAAAGAGATGCTCAGTGTGATTAGGTAATTTACCCAAGGTTATGATACTAGCAAATAGTTGTCAGGATTCTAAAACTAATACCGTTACCACTAGACTTCTATACTCAGTATCTATAAGTAATAAGCCAGGGTGCAGAAGCAGGGTGAACGAACAAGAATGACCACAAAGGAGAGAAAAGAAGAGAGATGTGCTCTAGAAACCATTTCACAAGACATGACATTAAATATACCTTCAAAAAACGATGCCTCTCTCTTCTCCAGTTTTGTGTGCAAACCTGTGCTTATTAGCAGGTGGTTATGCCAGGAAGAGAAATTGTTGTAGAAGGAAAGAGAAATGCAATAAATGAAACATTCAGAAACCCTGAAGGGTGAGAAGAAGCAGTATCACAGAAAATAAATTATTAATATATCCCATTTTCAGTCTCTGGAATTGATAGAGAGCTTCTGATGGGGGAAATGTCTCACAATTAGCAATGTGAGACATTAAGGTTTTCTTCCCTTAGTATCTAACATGCTATATTCTAATTATTTGTTTACAAATTGACCCTGCCTTTTAGACTGTGGGAATATCAACAGTAGAGAAATTATCCAAACCTACATCTTTAGGGTTTGGCTGAGTATTTATTAAATAGCATGAAGAAATAAATATGCAAATAAATAAAGAAAGAAGAAATTATTTATTTAATTTCATTATCAGTCTTCACTGATCTGAAAGTCACTAAGAAACTGAAACATCCTCATAACAACTCAGACTTCAATGGCTGTTAATCCAAGAAAGATGAATTTTAAAACAAAAGCATAAAACAGATAAGATTAATCCCATCAATTTCATGGAAATAAGAGTGCTTGAGCAAGGGCTATGAGAATTCACCTAATAACAAAATTATATTAAATATTGTTTTAACTGAATAAACATCTGTAATTTCACGATGTAAAACATTATTTATACTTCAGTCAAAAAGAGCAAAACTCATTCTTCTTAATATTTCTTGGCATTAGTGCTGATAACCCCTGATGGATTACTTTAAGTTATTATAAGAAACTATAAAATAAAATAAAAGAGTATAAATTTGAAAGAAAATAAAACTTTCAAAAGGACAAAAGGTTAGTAATAATAAGAGGGTCTGTAAAATTTGCTGAGAAGTGATAGTGTCCAACAAGTTCGTGAGAAGAATATTCACTAAGATAAGTTCTCAGTAGTAAGTGGGCTCCATATGAGAAGGTTTGGGAGCCGGTAATAGACGACACATGGAGGCTGAAATGACCCATCAGAATGGTACCACTGTATATAGGATGGGGGGTAAAAAAGATATGCCTTTGACATTTTTGGAGTGATGGTAAAATTATGAAGGTGTGCTAGCTCCTTACGAAACACAGGCGTAAGGAAGGCTTGACCAAACAGATGTCAAGATAAAATTGAATACAAAACAATCGTAAGGCTCTGTTTCTCAGAATGAGTAGTCTTTGTAATTGTGATGCAAAAACATGCTAGAGGTTATCATTGTCCCACTTACCACCAGCAGTGGAATTCACATTGCCATTTTGTCAGCAAGTTATTCAATTACAGAACTCCATCCTGAGTTCCATGTCCTAGGGTAACTCCTGCCTTTGTGTGTTTCCCAATAAACTGATCCAGCAAAAAAAAGCATTCAAGTTTAATTGTTTTATTTGAAAGATGATTCTAGAAAACACAGGTAGGAGAGTAAAAAAAATGAGAAGGGAAGGGGAAGACAGACAATAAAATAGGTGCACAATGAAGCTATCACTTACAGAAACAAAGCTTAATCCCATTAGAGAGTTGTGGGGGCCACTGTACAAAGTTTTATCTCAGAGATACCCCATCAGAGAGGAGAAGGAGCTGGTGCATTTACACACAAACTACCATTAGCTGAAGACCTCAGGATGGAAAGAAAGCATTAATCTCCAGACACTGCTAGTTTGTCAAATGGGCTACAGAGGCTCCAATGGATTGTAGTAACACCTATAGGGAAAAAAAATGCAGGTGCTAGAAGTTGGAAGTCAAGACTCTGTACTCTGACACAGAAAAGACACAAGTGATATCTGTCCTAGTGTGCCATAGCTTCCTGGTTACCATGCTGCAGATGTTACTTGAGCAAAGACTTTTCCCTTCAGTTACTTCAACTTGTAGACTTTCCACTCAAAGGTACATATACTAACCTCTTTAATCTTCATCTTAAATATTGGGTTGCTTTGTATTATATGCTTCAGTTTCACCTTCAACAAAATGAATTTCCTGCTCACTGATTTTACAAAGTTTTATAAAAAGCATTTCTTTATTATTAATTTTATTCTATCCTACTATGAAGTGTTTCATGTAATCTAGTATGGATTTGATTACATAATGTCTCATGAGACAGCAAAAAAGAAATATATTTGAAAAACACACACATTATGATTAGAACACTTCATTATCAAGTTAAATGTGAGAGACTATGAAATGTAGTAGCTTTATTACCAAGCAAAAAGAAAAAATTAAAAACATTAGTACTGTATATATGAGGCAGATATTGTCTCTGCCCCCAATCACATTTAAAACTGATATACAATATTTTAATTAGTAATAGGTAAGCTAAATATTTTTTAACCACTAAAATAATTGACAAGTAATTAAAATATTTTTATAAACAAAATGCTAAAATGAAGTAGTTTTATCTATGTGTTCTAAATAACATTTAAAGATTAGGTAAATCCAAGCTTATACAAAATTGTCCAGAAAATAGGAAAGTAGAAACTGCCCCGAATGATTTGTGATACTGCCTTTCCAATCTTAAAAACAGAAGCAGATGGAGAAATATAAGAAACAAATAGTTCAATATATATATTAAATACACACTTAATATTGCAGATGAAAAAACTCTAAACAAGATATTGGCAATAAAAATGTATCACAAACTCATCTCAATAGATGTCAGAAAAACATGATATAAAATATAGCATTTAGGCCTTATTATTAGCAAATGAGCAACAGAAGGGAATACTTTAATTTAACGAAGGGAATTGATGTAAAACCCACGGCAATTATTATGCTTAACAGCAATGAGTTAAAGTATACCCTAAGAACAGTACTAAGACAAAGACACTTACTCTTACTGCTATTCTTAAACATCATGATGAAAGTCCTAGTGAGGAAAGAGGAATAAGAAAAGAAAATGAAAGGTATAAGGATTAGAAACAGAGAATAAAATCAGTATGTGGGAGAAAAGTAACACCACAGAGAATTGAAAAATCCATGGATAATTACTATAATTCATAACATATTTCAAGTTTTTGTGTTGCAAATATTTTAAATTAATTGTATTACCATACATCAACAATGAATATGTAGGACAGGTGATTAAAATAAAGTAAACTGGCCAGGTACAGTGGTGAGCACCTGTAATCCCAGCTGCTGAGGAGGCTGAGGCAGGAGAACTGCTTGAATCTGGGAGGCAGAGGTTGCAGTGAGCCAAGATCATGCCACTGCACTACAGCCTGGGTGAAAGAGCAAGACTTCATCTCAAAAAAAATAAAATAAGGTAAACCATCTATAATTATAAATAAAAATGTAAGCAAATGTAAGCACCTAGGAATAAATACAACTACAGAAATGAATGAACTTTGTGAAAAAATAAAAACTATATTGAAGACATTTTAAAACACTTATATAAATGGAAAATATACCATGTCCATGGACATGTTAACACAGTTTAGATACCAATTCTCTTCATATTGTTCCATAAAGGCAACAGAATTCTGATAAAAATGTCATCATAGTTAGATTTGTCTTATATTTCTTTGTTTTATTTTTTTTTTTAACTAGTAAGAGCCAAGAAGTTCCAGAACACTCCTGAAGAATAAAAACAAATTGGAGCACTATCCTATAAGGGAAAACATTTTATTTTTAAAGTATGGTAATTAAGACAGTAAGACATATTAATAAGTATGGTGAAGATAGACAAAACAATAAACTGAGTATGGAAATTTGACACCTTAAGCGAAATCAATCTCCAGAATATTTAAAGACAAAAATATGATAAGCAATATTTTAAAACTTTTAGAAGGCAGTATAGAATACCTGTATGACCTACAGTTAAGAAAGGATTTTAATCTAACACAAAAAGTACACAATATAAAAGGAAAAGACATAAAATAAACCATTTAAAATTAAGAAATCCTCTTTCAAAAAGATGTTACAAATAAATTGAAAGCATGAGCCTCAAACTGAGATAAGATATTTATCACTCATGAACTGATAATGAAATAGTACCCAGGTCATAAAAAGACTGAAAAACTAAAAGTAAAAAGTTAAACGGGGCATTTAGCCCATTTACATTTAAGGTTAATATTGTTATGTGTGAATTTGATCCTGTCATCATGATGCTAGCTGGGTATTTTGCACATTAGTTGATGCAGTTTCTTCACAGTGTCATTGGTCTGTATATTTTGGTGTGTTTTTGCAGTGGCTGGTACCGGTTTTTTCTTTCCATATTTCATGCTTCTTCAGAAGCTCTTGTAAGGCAGGCCTGGTGATGACAAAATCCTTCAGCATCTCCTTGTCTGTAAAGGATTTTATGTCTCCTTCACTTATGAAGCTTAGTTTGGCTGGATATGAAATTCTGAGTTGAAAATTCTTTTCTTTAAGAATGTTCAATATTGGCCCCCACTCTCTTCTGGCTTGTAGCATTTCTGCAGAGATATCCGCTGTTAGTCTGATGGGCTTCCCTTTGTAGGTAACCTGACCTTTCTATCTAGCTGCCCTTAATATTTTTTCCTTCATTTCAACCTTGGAGAATCTGACAATTATGTGTCTTGGGGTTGCTATTCTCGAGGAGTATCTTTGTGGTGTTCTCTGTATTTCTTGAATTTGACTGTTGGCCTGTCTTGCTAGGTTGGGGAAGTTCTCCTGGATAATATCCTGAAGAGTGTTTTCCAACTTGGTTCCATTCTCCCCGTCACTTTCAGTTACACCAATAATCATAGGTTTAGTCTTTTCACATAGTCCCATATTTCTTGGAGGCTTTGTTCATTCCTTTTCATTCTTTTTTCTCTAATCTTGTCTTCATGCTTTATTTCAGTAAGTTGACCTTGAATCTCTGATATCCTTTCTTGTGCTTGATTGATTCGGTTATTGATACTTGTGTATGCTTCATGAAGTTCTCCTGCTGGTTATTCTAGCTGGCAGTTCTTGTAACCTTTTATCAAGATTCTTAGCTTCCTTGCATTGGGTTAGACTGGTCTCTCCCAGTCAGGAGGCACAGGGGTCAGGGACCCACTTGAGGAGGCAGTCTATCCCTTAGCAGAGCTGGTGCATTGTGCTGGGAGAATCCCTCTTGTCAGGATCAGCTGCTCTCTTAAGAGCTGGCAGGCAGGAAGGGTTAACTCCCCTGAAGTTGTGCCCACAGCCACCCCTTCCTCCAGATATTCTGTCCCAGGGAGATGGAGATTTTATCTGCAAGCCCCTGACTAGGGCTGTTACCTTTCCTTCAGAGATGCCCTGCCCAGTAAGAAGGAATCTAGAGAAGCAGTCTGATAATGGCTACTTTGCTGCTGCTTCCAGCCCAGACCTCCTAGCCTCCTTAGCACTGTCAGGGGAAAACCACCTACTAAAGCCTCAGTAATGGTGGATACCCCTCCCCCCAACCAAGCTCAATCATCCCAGGTTGACTTCAGACTGCTGTGCTGGCAGCGAGAATTTCAAGCCAGTGGTTCTTAGCTTGCTGGGCTCTGTGGGAATGGGACTCACTGAGGGAGACCACTTGGCTCCCTGGCTTCAGCCCCCTTTCCAGAGGAGTGAATGGTTCTGTCTCACTGGGGTTCCAGGTGTCAATGGGGTATGAAAAAATACTCTTGCAACTAGCTCGGTGTCTGCCCAAACAGCCACCCAGTTTTGTGATTGAAACCCAGGGCCCTCGTGTGTAGGCACGGAGAATCTCCTAATCTGCACATTGCAGAAACTGTGAGAAAAACGTAGTAATCCAGCCGGGTGGCACAGTCCCTCACAGCTTCCCTTGGCTTGGGGAGGGAGGTCCCCAGCTCCTTGCATTTCCCAGATGAAACAATGCCCCACCCTACTTCTGCTCACCCTCCATGGGCTGCACCCACTGCCTAACCAGTCCCAATTAGATGAACTGGGTACTTAAGTTGGAAATGCAGAAATCACCCACCTTCTGCATTGGTCTCACTGGGAGCTGCAGACTGGAGCTGTTCCTATTCAGCCATCTTGGCCTCATCAGTGTGCTGTATTCAGGAGACCCATCCTAAGTGCAAAGACACACATAGGCTCAAAATAAAGGGATGAAGGAATATTTACCAAGCAAATGGAAAGAAAAAAAATAAGCAAGTGTTGCAGTCCTAGTCTCTGATTAAACAGACTTTAAACCAACAAAGACCAAAAAAGACAAAGAAAGGCATTACATAATGGTAAACGGATCAATGCAACAAGAAGAGCCAACTATCCCAAATACATATGCATCTAATACAGGAGCACCCAGATTCATAAAACAAGTTCTTAGAGACCTACAAAGAGACTTAGACTCCCACACAATAATAGTGGGAGACTTTTACACCCCACTCTCAATATTGGACAGATTAATCAGAAAGAAAATTAACAAGGATATTCAAGACTTGAACCCAGCCCTGGACCAAGCGGATCTAATGGACACAGAACTCTCCACCCCAAATCAACAGAATATACATTCTTCTCAGCGCAACATAGCACATATTCTAAAATTGACCACATAATTGGAAGTAAAACACTCCTCAGCAAATGCAAAAGAACGGAAATCATAACAAACAGTCTGTATGACCACAGAGCAATCAAATTAGAACTTAGGATTAAGAAACTCACTGAAAACCACACAACTACATGGAAACTGAACAACTTGCTCCTGAATGACTACTGGGTAAATAACGAAATTAAGGCAGAAATAAAGAGGTTCTTTGAAACCCATGAGAACAAAGAGATGACCTACCAGAATCTCTGGGACACAGCTAAAGCAGTGTTAAGAGAGAAATTTATAGCACTAAATGCCCACAATAGAAAGCTGGAAAGATCTAAAATCGACACCCTAACATTACAATTAAAAGAACTAGAGAAGCAAGAGCAAACAAATTCAAAAGCTAGTGGAAGACAAGAAATAACTAAGATCAGAGCAGAACTGAAGGAGATAGAGACACAAAAAGCCCTTCAAAAATTAATGAATCAAGGAGCTGCATTTTGAAAAGACTAACAAAATAGGCAGACAACTAACTAGACTAATAAAGAAGAAAAGAGAAAGGAATGAAATAGACACAATAAAAAATGATAAAGGGGATATCACCACTGATCCCACAGAAATACAAACTACCATCAGAGAACACTATAAACACCTCTACGCAAATAAACTAGAAAATCTAGATAAATCCAGACAGATAAATTCCTGGACATATACACCCTCCCAAGACTAAACCAGAAAGAAGTCCAATCCCTGAATAGACCAATAACAAGTTCTGAAATTGAGGCAGTAATTAGTAGACTACCAACCAAAAAAAAAAAAAAAAAAAGCCCAGGACCAAGCAGATTCTCACAGCCGAATGCTGCCAGTGGTACAAGGATGATCTGGTGCCATTCCTTCTGAAACTATTCCAAACAGTAGAAAAAAAGAGACTCCTCCCTAACTTGTTTTATGAGGCCAGCGTCATACTGATACCAAAACCCGGCAGAGACACAACAAAAAAAGAAAATTTCAGGCCACTATCCCCGATGAACATTGATGCAAAAATCCTCAATAAAATACTGGCAAATCAAATCCAGTAGCATTTCAAAAAACTTATCCACCATGATCAAGTTGGCTTCATCCCTAGGATGCAAGACTGTTTCAACATATGCAAATCAATAAACATAATCCGCCACATAAACAGAACCAAAGACAAAAACCACATGATTATCTCAATAGATGCAGAAAAGCCTTCAACAAAATTCAACAGCCCTTCATGCTAAAAACTCTCAGTAAACTAGGTGTTGATGGGATGTATCTCAAAATAATAAGAGCTATTTATGACAAACCCATAGCCAATATCATACTAAATGGGCAAAAGCTGGAAGCATTCCCTTTGAAAACCAGTACAAGACAAGGATACTCTTCTCACCACTCTTAGTCAACATAGTATTGGAAGTTCTGGCCAGGGCAATCGGGCAAGAAAAAAGAAATAAAGGTATTCAAATAGGAAGAGAGGAAGTCAAATTGTCTCTGTTTGCAGACGACATGATTGTATATTTAGAAAACTCCATCGTCTCAACCCCAAAACTGCTTAAGCTGATAAGCAACTTCAGTAAAGTCTCAGGATACAAAATCAGTGTGCAACACTCACAAGCATTCCTATACACCAACAATAGACAAGCAGAGAGCCAAATCATGAGTGAACTCCCATTCACAACTGCTACAAAGAGAATAAAATACCTAGGAATACAAATTACAAGGGATGTGGAGGATCTCTACAAGGAGAACTACAAACCACTGCTCAAGGAAATAAGAAAGGACACAAACAAATGGAAAAACATTTCATGCTCATGCACAGGAAGAACCAATATCATGAAAATAGCCATACTAAAGTAAAGTATAGTTTTAATGCTATTTAAATAATTTATAGTTTTAATGCTATTCCCATCAAGCTGCCAGTGACTTTCTTTGCAGAATTAGAAAAAAAAGCTACTTTAAATTTCATATGGAATTAACAAAGAGTCCATATAGTCAAGATAATCCTAAGCAAAAAGAAACAAGCTGGAGGCATCACACTACCTGACTTCAAACTATACTATGAGGCTACAGTAACCAAAACATCATCATACTGGTACCAACACAGATATATAGATCAGTTGAACAGAACAGAGACCTCAGAAATAACACGACACATCTACAACCATCTGATCTTCTAAAACCTGACAAAAATAAGCCATGGGGAAAGGATTCTCTACTTAATAAATGGTCCTAGGAAAACTGGCTAGCCACATGCGGAAAACAGAAACTGGACCCCTTCCTTACACCTTTTACAAAAATTGACTCAAGATAGATTAAAGATGTAAATGTAAAACCCAAAACCATAAAAACCCCAGAAGAAAACCTAGGCAATACCATTCAGGACATAGGCATGGGCAAAGACTTCATGACTAAAACATCAAAAGCAATGGCAACAAAAGACAAAATTGACAAATGGAATCTAGTCAAACTAAAGAGCTTCTGCACAGCAAAAGAAACTATCATCAGAGTGAACAGGCAACCTACAGAATGGGAGAAAATTTTCACAAGCTACCCATCTGACAAAGGTCTAATATCCAGAATTTACAAGGAACTTAAACAAATTTACAAGAAAAAAACCAACAACCCCATCAAAAATTGGGCAAAGGATATGAACAGACAATTCTCAAAAGAAGATACATATGCGGACAACAAACATATGAAAAAAAGCTCATCATCACTGGTCATTAGAGAAATGCAAATCACAACCAGAATGAGATACTATCTCATGCCAGTTAGAATGGTGATCATTAAAAAGTCAGAAAACAACAGATGCTGGAGAAGATGTGCAGAAATAGAAATGCTTTTACACTGTTGGTGGGAGGGTAAATTAGTTCAACCATTGTGGAAGACAGTGTGGCAATTCCCCAAAGATCTAGAACCAGAAATACCATTTGACCCAGCAATCCCATTACTGGGTATCTAGCCAAAGGAATATAATTTATTCTACTATAAAGACACATGCACACATATGTTTATTGCAGCACTGTTCACAATAGCAAAGACTTGGAACCAACCAAAATGTCCATCAATGACAGACTGGATAAAGAAAATGTGGTACATATACACCATGGAATACTATGCAGCCTGCAAAGAATACTGTGCAGCCATAAAGCCATAAAGCAGCCATAAATACTATGCAGCCAAATGAGTTAATATCATTTGCAGGTACATGGACGAAGGTGGAAGCCATCATTCTCAGCCGACTAACACAGGAATGGAAAAATCAAACGCTGCATTCTCTCACTCATACATGGGAGATGAACAATGAGAACACATGGACACAGGGAGGGGAACATCACACACCGGGGCCTATCAGGAGGTGGTGGTCAAGGGGAGGGAAAGCATTAGGACAAATACCTAGTGCATGTGGGGCTTAAAACCTAGATGACGGGTTGCTAGGCATACCAAATCACCATGGCCCATGTATACCTATATAACAAACCTGCACATGCTGCACAGGTATCCCAGAACTTAAAGTAAAATTAAAAAAAAAAATTAAAAAGTTAAATGACAAAGTAGAAACCTGGTATAAAAAAAATATAGATAAGTTAAGATGAACACAACTACACAAATAACATTAAAGGATGCTCAATGATATTAGTAATCGGGCAAATGTAAACTAAAGCCACAGTGGCATACTATCTTACACCCAAATTAGCATCGATTTTGCAATATCAACTGCTAATGTAGATGTCCACGAATTAGAATTCTTATTGCTGATAGAATCACAAATTTGTTATAGTACTTGGATAGAGTCTTGCACTGTCTAGTAAAACTGAAAAGCTACTTGCTCTCTGATGCAATCATTCCACATTTGGTTATATATTCTAGAGAAATTATTATATGTGTATATCAGACATATCTACGTACACATTCTCACACACCAGGAATGCTCACAGAAATGCTTATAAGAGGAAAAACTAAAAAAAAAAACAAATTTCTATCAACAGAATAGAAGATAAATAAAATGGAGTACATTTTAAGTTCAGATATTTTATGACATGGAAATGAATCAACTTCAGCGAAACTCATTAATGTGGGTAAATCTCAAAAACATAATCTTTTAAAAAGAGAAAGTCCTAGAAGAATATATACAGTGTGTTTCCATTAATATATGCTTCAACGCTTGAAAAACTAGACAGCATATTATGAGAACATATTGGATTAAACAATAAAGAAAATGAATAAATGCAAATTTCAGCATAGTGGTTATCTCTGTGAGGGTGGGGACAGTGATGGGTTTATGTAAAGATTACACAAGGGTTTTGAAAGAAACTGCTAACATTCTATTGTTAAGTTGGTACATAGCTGTTCTTTTTAATTTTTTTAACATTTCACTTTTGTTTAAATGTCACTTTTTGTTTCCATACTTAGTAAAGCTATTCAAATATGAAGCCAAAGTAATTATAGTATTCTTCCTAAATAAATTTATAAAGAATACTTTTTTTGTACATTTAAGAAACATACATTTTGGGACAGCCTTAAGTTCTGTAAAAATCAATAATATGGCAACACACAGCCTTGAGGACGAAAACTCATTCTTTTCTATCTTATAGCAAGTTTGCTTTTCCACATAAAAAAATGAAAAGTGACTATCAAATAATAGGCTTATGAGTTCAGTAACTCTCTGTATTAATATCTGGAAGCTAGAGTCATCTATGATTATTGTCTAGTGCCATAATATTAATCTCCCAGCCATTAGCTGAGACAAAAGTAGTATGTTCAGTGACCTAAAGTGGGTTGTCTTAAGTGTAGTTATCTCTAGTGCAGTGATATATTGAAAATAAAGACACATTTAAAACAAAGTCACCATAATAAAAAGTTTCTTGGTAGTAAAATCCTTAAAAGCACTGTAGAACTGTTGAAAAATATGTTGCTTTCTAAAGAAATGAAGTACAGCCAAGACTAGAGAAAACCTTGAGAGGTCACACAAGCGCATGGTCTAATGCTGAAACACTTGTTTTCAATTTTCTTCAGAATTATTAGATATAAACAATAGTTTATCTATTGTGATGCCCTGGAATTTTACACTTCATAGCGACAAGGTCATATTTTAACATTTTCTATCACAGAGAATTTCAGACTTAGGAGTATTTTTTAACTCTTACATTCCCATCACCTAGCTTTGACAATTAACAAAGCATAGCCAATTCTTTCCTTCTCCATAACCTCACACATTCACCCTCCATTTCATTGTTTTGAAACAAATCCCAGAGCACATTATTTCGTCTATAAACATATTAGTATATATGTCTAAAACACAATAGCTACCTTTGAAAACATAACCAAAATATCCTTATCACACTCCCCCAAAATAATTTCTAATATCACCAAATATGTAGGCAGTAGACACCTCTTACTGATTGTCCTACAATTGTTCTTTTTATTTTACAGAATATTTGGTCAAATTGGGATCCAAACAAGTATCATACATTTGATTAGTTAATTTGATTAGTTAATTTCAAATAGTCATTTTAGACTATTTGACTATTAGTCATCACTCTGTTTTTTTCTTCTTACAATCTATTTTAAGACATCATTTGGGCTTAATACCTAGGTGATGGGTGGATAGCTGCAGCAAACCACCATGGCACACTTTTACCTGTGTAACAAACCTGCACATCCTACACATGTACCCCAAAACTTAGGAAAATCAAATAATAACAAAAAAAGGACTGGGAGTATTTTTTGTCTTATGATTTCCCAGTAATCTGCATGTACCACTTGCATCTCTGTGACATCATTTAATGTGTTCTTTTTCTTTCTTATATTTCTTATATTTCTTGAAAACTGGTGATTAGACTGACCATTTGCAGGACTGTTTGATAGGAGGCATTTTGTACTTCCTTTACAAGAAACCTAACATCAAGTTGTCTCATTTTGTGATGTCAGCAGCCATTAATGTTTAGTGTTTGGATCCAAATTTCATTAAAGCTGCAAAATGTTTATATTTTAATTAAATTATTTTTGTTTCATGTATAAACTGGGATATTTTTATAAAGGTCTACTACTCCTTACCTGTCTTTTTGTTTCTCTGAGGTACTATTTATAGAAAAGGCAGAATAAATGCTTGTTTCTTTTTTTTTACAGACTTTTCATATGGGTTAATTCCTTATTACTTGCACTAATGGTATTCAATGAAGTGTGTGTGTGGTGAGAAAGCTTCTTTTTTTTAGTATCATAATGAGTCCATGGAGTTAAACATATTTGACATGCTTTGGTTTATCACAGTTATTATTATTACAGATGCTCAAATTGTCCCATCTTTGACCAGTAGGAGCTTCTTTAAATTGTTAGCTTGAAATTGGCTGTGCTGACAGTATTTACACCACAGAAATCAGCAAACACAAATTAGGGCTTCTGTTTACATCACATACTATACTTATACTGTCTCTCTCTCTTTTTTTTTGTTTGTTTGTTTGTTTTTTGTTTTTTTGAGACGGAGTCTCGCTCTGTCACCCAGGCGTGGAATGCAGTGGCGCGATCTCGACTCACTGCAAGCTCCGCCTCCCAGGTTCACGCCATTCTCCTGCCTCAGCCCACCAAGTAGCTGGGACTACAGGCGTCTGCCACCATGCCTGGCTAATTTTTTCTATTTTCAGTAGAGACTGGGTTTCACCGTGTTAGCCAGGATGGTCTTATCAACATCAAGTTTTAGTTGTGTGGAAAATATATAGTTAGTGCCCATTTCTAGTCCTTATGTTATTTTTTTTTTTTAAGTCATTTTGGTTGAAGTGCATTCTCTACAGATATAATCAGGAAATGCTAATGAAAAATGCACCCTGAGTTCTTAAGCATTATTGATATTTTGTCTGTGGCCTTTATATTTTTAAAATTAGATTTTCTGGCTAATGATTCCTTGGATGATATTTTATTTCTTTGAACATTTTTCAAAGCAATTAAATATTTATTAATGCCATTATTTGTGTTATTCAATGAACATGAATTGTAGTCATCTTCTTAAAATTCTCTCTTCCACCTCCATTCTTCTTGCACTTCCCTTGTATTTCATCCCATATCTGTCCCAAAGATTCTTTCTTCATGTCTCATTTTCAGCTCTTCCCCCAAATATCTCATTCTTGCCCAATGTAGGATTTTCCTTCACTTATTTTTCTTTTTCTTCTGTTTTGAAATTAATATCTTAAGTAAGACTCTTTTTTTTTTTTTTTCTGGAGTCACAGTCTGCCCGCAGGTTTTCTGCTGTCGCTATTGTGCTGGTGGTGGTGGTGCTCCTAACTGCTGACGGGGATGAGATCCTGGCTCTCTACTTCTCTACTTGGTCATCTCTGACACCCGCTGGTAAGGTCTGGGGTCTTAGGGTGCCTAGCTCTAAAGTGAATAGGGTGGCTTCTTGGCTCATAAGTGACATATGGATGTGGGGCCGCATGTGTTTCTATGATGCTTGGCTGGAGTTTTGTTTCTTGCAAGACTACCCTATTCCTAGTCCTTTAGCTAAGGAGAACAAGCATTCGTTGGGGCTTTTTTTTTTTTTTCATCTGCTGGCATTTCTGGGTTGCTGGCTCCTTTAGCTCTAAGTCTGGGATATATGAGGCAAAACAAAAAATCCTAGGAACACCTTACCACGTCATTTTTTTTGGATCCTGAGGTCCCCAGCCAATCTGCCTTCTCTCCATCTTCCAAAGTCTTCTTATGTTTGTTTTATATAATATCCAGTGGTTTTAGTTGTACTTAAAAGGAGGAATAGCAAAGAGAAGTTCTCCATTTTCCTAGAAGTTAAACCATAAATTTCGTTTTCACTTAGTTATTTTTAAAAATAACTTATGTTCCATGTTTGAGAATTTTTATCTATACCTGTTATGAGTAGTTTAGCTTTAAAATGCATTTTAAAACTTTTTCCTTTCCTATTTTCTTCCCAGTCTCAATCTGTAACCTTGACATAAACTGCAGAAAACTTTCCCCCTTTTTTTCCATTGTCTTAAAATATAGCCTTAAAATGTACTTTGAAAATCCAATCCCTTCCCTTTCCCACTGTATACCCCCTTACCCCATGCACATTTATCTAAATGTTATTCATATAGATAACATTTATATGCCTGTTAAGAAATTCCAGGGGCTAATTTGAAATGAAGTAGGCATGAAGGCCCAGCTGCAGAATTCTCCCCGACTTAAAGAGGCCTCAAGATGGATAATTCACAACCTGGCCACTGTCGAGTGGGTGCCAGCCCATGCTCTAGATGAGCCGTAACACAAGATAGGGATCAGAGGCAGACACACAGCTCCTGCACTCTGCATAACTCCCACATGCCTCCCATATCAAGCTTCCCTTTTTTAAACCCCGGCCCTCAACCCAAAATTTGAACAGGTTTCTTGAAGTGTGAGCCTAGTTGCTTCCCCACAGCTTTGGAAATAAAGTCATATTCCTTCCACTCCACTTCATCCTTGTTATCAGCTTTGCAAGTAGTGAGCAGCCATGACTGTGCTCAGTTACATGCCCTTGGTCATTGAATAAAAATGTTGTCTTTCTTTCAAACTTTTGTACGTATCACTTGGATATTTTCTTCATGTAAACCACATCCCTATTTTGGCTCTTCCTTGCCTTTTTATTTCTTAATGTTTAAGCTCTTGTTCTTTTTTCACATTCATCCATTGGAATTACTTCATACTTCTCCTACTTGTAAGTAATGCAACTTTCAGTGAATCTATTCATTCATTTCATTTTGATAAATTTGTTTACATGGCTCTCAATTTGTTTATTAGATATGCAATTTTTGCTCTTATGTCACTTTTATTAGCCTCTTTTTTCTGCTATAACAAATTGTCACAAATTTAATGGCTTAAAACAACACAAATTTATTTTCTTACAGTTTTGTAGGTCAGAAGTTTGAAATGGGTTAGCAGTGCTGCATTGCCTCTGAAGCAAATAGCAGAGAATGTTCCTTGCATTTTTCAACTTCCAGAGGACTCCTGCAATTCTTGTATTCTCCTCCTCCATCTTCAAAAACAGCAGCATAGCATCTTCAGATCTTCCTCCTTCTCTGTCTCTGACTCATTCCTTTATCTTTCCCTCATAAGGACCTTTGTGAGTATATTGGACTCATAAAATAAATAAATACATTCCAAGATAATTTCCCCTTCTGGAATTTTTAAACTTTAATCACATCTACAAAATCCCTTGGCATATAAGGTTACGTATTCACAGTTTTCAGGAATCAGATCTTGGACACCATTCAGGGGCTATTACTCTGTCTACCACATCATACAACTGTTTTATCACCTTGTCTTGTTTTGGAGCTCTTGTTTTATGGATTTTATGTTGTTATTTAGTTGCCTTGTATGATTAAGTGATTGTGGGAGGTTTCTTCTCTAGAGTGAGTCATTTTCCTCTTTATGAAAATAATTGTCATTGTATAGTTTATTTTTTTCTTCCGTTTGAATTGTCTCTTAATTTTTATAATGCATATTCAGCTATTACCAATCATTTTGTTCATTTTGTTCTTATCTGAGATAATTTTATTTTTTTCTTCAAAGACCCAGTTTAAAGGATCTAGATGTTTTCTGCTCTATCCACTGTTTTATAATTTGAGGGAATTGTGGGGGAAGAAAACACACTAAATGGAGGTTGCAGTTTGAAAACTGGACTCCTACAATCTTGCTAAATGGCCCCACCACCATTCTTTACGTTAGCAGGAGGAGGCACTTTCTCAGAGGGTGATTCTCCTGGCTCTGGAACCAGAGCCTAATTTAGTGTTTGGCATTGAAAGCATCATATCAATTAAAAAAAAAAAAAAAACCTCAGCTCCCTTGTTTGTTATCCCCTTTTACTCTTTTCTCTTCAATAGTCACTTTCTGTACTCCTCTTTTGGGAAAGGAAACTATAATATAAAGGATATCAACTCGATTTTCTTTCCTACTGACTACATGCAGAGTTTTGCCAACATTTTATTATGGGGGAAAGGAAGAACAAGAATTAATCTATGCAGCACCTTCCCCTCTGTTTCAGATGTTTCTTTATATTTGCTTCTAGTATAGATGAATAATTTTTGTAGTTTATTACAATTGGATTATATTCCTTGTTTCATGTTGTTACTTTCATTGCTAGTGTTTTTTGGTATATGGGTTGTTGTTGTTTTGTAAGTTATTTTTGGTGACTTTGTTATATTTTGGAAGTGTAAAATTCTGTGATGCTATTGAAATCAATTCGCTTCAATTCAGGATTAATTTTCTGGACAATAAAAGCCATGATATATTAACAGTTCAGTATCATAAATTTTAACCTACATATAGCATTTTTTTTTCATTTTTAGGATTTCCATTTTAGTTTTAATTGTCTCATGAGAGTACAGTGTAAATAGGGGCTAAAGAATACTTTTAATAGTTTTTAGAATTAGATACAAATTTTAATTTTGTACACATTATTCTCTTTTTAAAGATTATATTTGAATTTTGGTTGAAATGGCACTTGTTATTTCTCTGGAAATGAAATGGATCATTTATAAAATTATAGATATTCAAACTTGAAGAAATTCTAAAGGACATATGATCCAATCATTTTTGAGATTGTAGAATATTCTCTATAGCATCTTTGCCGAGTATTCATCTGAATATGTAGCTAATCACTTCTGAAGCAGCCAACTCTGCCTTTCATCTGATTTTTATAAAAGTATGTCTTATATTCATATAAAATCTTTGTCATATTGGTCCATGCTTTCCAATTCCTCCATTAGGTTGTTAACATAATTCTTCCATGGAATAACACTATCAATATTTGAGGAAAACTCCAATATCCTCCCTTTCTCAAACTCCAATCCTGGGCATTGATTCATTTCAAAAGGGTTTGAGTAGTACTTTTCCCATTCTAGCATCTCTAACTGAAACACACCTGGCAGGAATAAAACCCTGTTAAAATGCAGGCTTAAATATGAACATCATACATAAATTATGGCATCATCAAAAAAGAATATCAATCTCACTCTAGATAAAAATATGTTTTTTTCCTTCACTTTTCCTTGTAATCACTGCAGGCTAAGGGTGTCCGGCACTTCAGTGGTTATTTCATATTGTTAAATAAAATTATAGTCACTGTTGACTAAAATATTGCTGCTGAGAAACTTTTACAGTCTCATCCTAAATTTTATGCAGTTGGCTTCATGTTCCAGCTTTCTTTCCCACATGCAGTACTGTTGAACTTTATTTTTAAAATTTTAAACATCAGGATAGATTTGAAGTCATATTTTGTCATCCAATGCATTTGTTATTCTTCTAAACTTTATGGTATACCAGAACTGAAGTATCTGTAATCATGTATCGTTCAAATCTCTTATAATGAGAAGAGAAATAAAGAGGGAGGAAAAAGAAAGAAACATTTTTATAAAGAGCAAAGGGGAAGGACATAAGGGAAAAAAATGAGAAAGGAAAAAATGAAAGGAAAGGGAAGCAGTCAATCAAGTATAAAAGGGACTGTATACTTTAATCTCTTCTTATGTAACCCAAATTCCACAGGAATTTAGCAAATTTAACAACAGAAGAAGGTGCAATCTAATTAAAATAATTATAATATCATCTCCCATTTCTTTTGGAAGAAGCTATAAAGTATAAATAAACAAATACATAAATACATTGTTGCCTCTATATTTACTTTGCATATTTCCTCTAACTGCTCAAGGTGATTATCACACATCTTATTCATTATCCTCACACATACATATATGCTTCAAGAAGGAAACAATTACTATATAGGTTGTTTTCTTTAAGTCGCAAGATTCAGGAATTCCCTTTTATTAAAGATGACAATACTGGTAATACTGTGATAGTTGGAAAGGTGATGAGCTGATAATTACAATTAATTTAAAATGTTTTGCAAAACAATAATTACAATAGAGCAGAAGTAAGCAGATCACCAGTTAGACAATGGTAAAGATTTAAATTAAATATAAACAAACAGGATTCTGTGAAGGTAGCTGTGACAGAAATGTAGACTCAAATCTTTCGAAATTCTTTGCAAAGCATAGCTACAGCGAAAAGATAACTTCAAGAACTGCAAAATAAAAGTAGATGAAGACAAACTAGCAGCAGCAAAATGACCTACTTAATACCAGACACTCTACTAGAAAAGGTAGACAGAAGGCGAAGAGCTTTCTCACAGAAAAATCCAGAGAACCACAAAGACTCACTGCAAAGTCCATTCAAAGTATAGCAGCAAAAGCTAAACATGGACATGGTGACTACCAATTTGGGTGAGAATTCAAAGAACTTTCGGAATGTCTGAGAGTGATAAAGTTATCTGGAAGTCTGGGCCCTTTGAAACTAGAAACCAAAAAACTAAAGTATCTTTTCAAGTCTGAGTCGTATATTGAGGAGACATTGCTAGGAGTACAATCCAAATTAAACAGATTACAGCCAGTAGGGGCAAAGGAAAGAGGAGATTAAAAGGCTAGAGAAGGCTAAGGCAAGAGGGAAATTGTGAAGGAAGACCCCAGAAAGTTGAAGCTTTTTTTTCTTTTTTTTTTTGATACCTTAAAATCATCTATAGTCCTCAATTCTAGGAATATATCATCTCCGGGACCACCATTTACAATGACATAAAAAATAACAAAGTACTTAGGAATAAATGTAACCAAGGAGGAGAAACATCTGGACACTGAAAACTATATACAACGTTGATGAAATAAATTGAGGATTTATTTGTGATTAGTTGGTGAAAGCAATAGATTAGGGGGTTCTGAAGTGGTAAAACTACAGTATATATCCCTACTAACACCTCTTTCCCAAAATCACAAGATAATCATTTCACCTACAAATCTTTAACAGAGAAAGTTTGCAGCAGAATCTCATACAAACTTGTTATAATAAAAAAGAGAATAAGAATCCAAATAGCAATTATATATATTATGAAAACATGCCATTAACATTTAATCATATAGCAGATAAAATTTGTTGTTTAATATTTCAAAGTAAGCAAAAAGAAATTGAGAAAAATTATAGAAGATTAAAAGATTAAGTCAGCAAACATACCGAAAGAAAACATTTCAAATGATAAATATTTAAAAGAATCACAAATCAGAAAAAGAAAAAAATGAGGTAATAATAATAGTATTTGAAATTATCAGAAATACTATTATAATCCAATGTATAAATCAAATACTTGTAAGTCCAAATTGTTATAAATAAATGATGAAAAAATAGATAAGGGTGGCTAAAATAGGCAAATAAACTGTGCAATAGTCTAAATAAACTTTGTACATAATCCACCCTGAAGGAGATTTAGCACAACTTCCCATTCCTTAGGTCTGGACTGTGCATAGTGACTTCTTTCTATAAACACAGTAAAAAAAAAGGGGGGGGGGGTGGAGGGGTCGGGTAGTGGGGAGAATAACCTATAGTACAATGAGAAACCTGGCAAACACTATCTCAGTCAGGTGATCAAGGCTAACATCTACAGTGATGTCATGTTTCATGTATGTACTCTCAATATGAGGTGGAGAAAATGGCACTTAACCTTTGTCATCTTCCCCCACTTAAAACTTATAATGCATATTGGAAAAATCTCAAAGGAGGGATATTCCACCAAATACCTGACCAAGATGACTCAAAAACTATCAAGGGCATCAAAAACAAAGAAAGTCTGAGAAACCATCACAGCCAAGAGCAACCTAAGGAGGTATGATAGTTGATTGTAATATGGTATCCTGGAGAGGATCCTGGAACAGAAAAAAAGGATATTAGAACATAAAGTATGGACTTTATTTAATAATAATACTGTATCAATATTGGCCCATTAGATACAACAAATGTACAAATTAATACACGATGTTAATAATTGAGGAAAATGGGCATGGGCTTATAGGAACTCTCTGTGCTATCTTCTGAATTTCTTTGCAAGTCTAAACTTGTTCTAAAATAAAAAGTTTATTTTTTTAAAAAAACTAACAATATTTCAGACATGAAGACTAAACCAAACAGAATATAAGAACAAGTACGGACAATGAATGGACTGTAAAAGAAATAGAAGAGGTAAAGAAGAACATTTTAAAAGCCAAAAATAAATGAACAGATGCAAAGGATATTAGAGAAAGTGGTAAATACAGAAGACAGGTAGACATGTATAAGAGTGGTACTCAGTGGATACCAACAGGGAAAAAAGTTTAGACTAAGCAAAGGAACACAATACTAAACACCATAGCATCCCACTCTCTTCCAAAGCACCCTTGGAAATTACATATAGAAATTCACATTATGTATCTGGGGCAATCTCAGAATGACTGACTGACATGGAAAGATTTATATTTGGGGCATTAAGGGTCTTATGATAGCAAACAATTTGAAAGCAGCTAACAATCCCTCTCTATATGCTTACAGTGTTGGAGGGGCCTAGTGGAAAGTCAAGAATTTTACCACCATTCAGCAGTAAGAAAGATAACATGTCTTGGCAGTGTCAATAGAGACCACGAAGGGGCAGAACTAAGCTTTCCTAGATCTTGCAGCCAAGGAGGTGTTAGTGGAGACCTAGTGGGGAGGCAGAACTCGACTCCCACTAGGAGCACCCCCTCATGTGTCAGTGGAGGCCAAATGGGAAATCGGGATTTCTTCTAACACCTGGCAATAGAAACCCACTATTCCCCTGCAAGAGCAATTTCAGAGGAAGCCAGCTAAAATATGAGGTTGAAATAAGGTCTAGAGTTTCATAACATAATACTCAAAATATCCATGTTTTGATAAAAAAATTAGTTATTGTACCAAGATCTAGAAAAATCTTAAACTGCATGAAAAAAAGAATCAATAGATGCCACTATTAAGATGACAAAGATGTTACAATTATCTAACAAACATTTTAAAGCAGCCATCATGAAATGTGTCAATGAGTACTTACAAACATGCTTGAAACAAATGAATAAACTAGTCTCAACAATGTATAAAAAGGCTCAAGAATGAAATACAAGGCAAAATGAAAAATCAAATGGAAATTTTAGACCTTAAAATACAATCGCTGAAATGAAAAACTCAGTGGGTGAACTCAGCACCAGAATTGGACAAGAACAAACCAATAAACTAGAACATAGAACAATAGAAATTCACCAGTTTGAGCAAGAGATAAAAAGTAGACAGAAATGAACAGGACCTCAGGGACCTGTGGGACAATAGCAAAAGGTTAAAATTCGTGTTATCAGAGTCTCAGAAAGGAAAGAGAATGAGGCTTAAAAAGTATTAAAAGAAATAATTGCTGAAAATTTTCCAAATTTACAAAAGACATACAATGTACCTACTTATTGGAAAAAGTTGAACAAGTATCCAAGCTCTGGGGTAAAAAATGTATAGAATTTAATACGTGTGTGTGTGTGTGTGTGTATGTGTGTGTATATATATATGTAAATATATACACACACATACACACAGACACAGATGACACACAGTGAGTATAAGTAAAATTGGAAGAAATCTGAATAAGATTGGTGGATTATCTCAAAGTCCAGGTTGTGATATATTATATTACAGAAGAATTTTATAAAATGCTACCTTTGGGGGAAACGGCAGGGTGCACAAGAGATTTCTCTGGAATATTTCTTATAACTGCATGTGAGTCTACAATTATCGCAATAAAACTTCAATTAACAATGTCTTTTTTGAATTGAAAGTAGAACCACCATTCACTCTGGCAATCCGACTTCTGGGTATCTATCCAAAGGAAAAGAAATCATTATATGAAAAAGACACATGCACACGCATGTTTACAGGAACACAATTCGCAATGGCAAAGATACAGAACCAATCCAAGTTCCAATCAACCAATAAGTGGATAAAGAAAATGTGGTCTATATACACTATGGAATATTACTCAGCCAAAAAATGAATAAAATAATGTATTTTGTGGCAACTTAGCTGGAGCTGGAAGCCATTATTCTAAGTGAAAGAACTCAGGAACGGGGAACCAAATATCATATGTTTTCACCTATAAGAGAGAGCTAAGCTATGAGGATAAAAAGGCATAATAATGATATAATGGACTTCAGGAACTTGGGGGAAAAGGTTAGGAGGGGGTTCAGGGATAAAAGACTACATATTGAGTACAGTGTACATTGCTGGGATGGTGTGTGCACCAAAATCTCAGAAATCACTAAAGAAATTACCCATGTACCCCAAAAACTGTTGAAATAAAAAAAAAGTATTTTTGCAATTAGCTCCCAGGTTTGCTCTGCTCTCCTCTCTCATTATCTTGTATTTAGAAAACCTATAAAGAAGTCAGGAGTAGGAATATTTGATGTTTTCTGTATCTTGAAATTACATATAAAATGAAGAGTAGATTATGGTTGCCAAAGGTTAAAAAGTAACAGGGAATTTGTTGTGGCTACTAAAGGGCAATGTGAGGCATTGGAAGTGATGGAAATCTTCGATATATTGCGACTATTAAAGGGTAACGTGAGGCATTGGTGGTGATGGAAATCTTCTATATATTGACTGTATTGATTTCATTACCCTGGTTGTGATTTTTTACTGTAGTTCTGTAGGATGTTACCATTTGGGAAAATTGGAAAAGGGTACATTACATCACTCGTAATTATTTCTTAAAAATGCATGTGAGCCTAGGCGTGCTGGCTCACATTTGTAATCCCAGAACTTTGGGAGGCCGAAGCAGGTGGATCACCTGAGGTCAGGAGTTTGAGACCAGCCTGGCCAAGATGGCAGAACCCCGTCCCTACTAAAAATACAAATATTAGCCAGGCGTGGTGGCATGTGCCTGTAATCCCAGCTAGTTGGGAGGCTAAGGCAGGGGAATCACTAGAACCCCAGGAGGTGGAGGTTGCAGTGAGCCAAGATTGCGTCACTGCACTCCAGCCTGGGCGACATAGCGACACTCCATCTGAAAAAAGAAATGCATGTGATTCTGCAATTATCTCAAAACTTAAAGTTTAATTAAAAGTGGATTTGAATCAATTAACATAAATGTAAAGAAACTATATAAATGGCCAGTGATGAGTACTGAATACATTAAATGTAGAACTAATCTTATTACTAAATAACTATGGGAGTTGGAATTTTAGAATACTCTAAATTGAGATAATGTAAAAATATGACAAACAAAAATTTGGAAGTAATAGGGAGGCAATGAGAGGGATTTTAAAAAGCTAAACATGGCCGGGCGCGGTGGCTCACGCCTGTAATCCCAGCACTTTGGGAGACCAAGGCAGGCGGATCACAAAGTCAGGAGATCAAGACCATCCTGGCTAACATGGTGAAACCCTGTCTCTACTGAAAATACAAAAACATAGCTGGGCATGGTGGCGGGTGCCTGTAATCCCAGCTACTCAGAAGGCTGAGGCAGGAGAATGGCATGAACCCAGGAGGTGGAGTTTGCAGTGAGCAGAGATCGTGCCACTGCACTCCAGCCTGTGTGACAGAGCTAGACTCCATCTCAAAAAAAAAAAGAAAAAAAAATGCTAAAGTAAGCCAGGCACGGTGGCGCACGCCTGTAATCCCAGCACTTTGGGAGGCCAAGGTGGGTGGATCATGAAGTCAGGAGTTTGACACCAGCCTGGCCAAGATGGTGAAGCCCCGTCTCTACTAAAAAGACAAAAATTAGCTGGGCATGATGGTGGACGCCTGTAGTCCCAGCTACTCCAGAGGCTGAGGCAGGAGTATCACTTGAACCTGGGAGGCAGAGGTGGCAGTGAGCAGAGATCTGCCACTGCACTCCAGCCTGGGCCACAGAGCAAGACTCTGTGGTGGGGGGGGGAGCCCTAAACTCACCGTCTTTCACACAAAAGAGTTAATTTATCAATTGTCATTGAATAAAAATGAATCATGTAGTTTAGAAGCATGTCATTAATATCTTAATAGTTTTTGTTACATCTTAACTGTACAGACACTTCTTAGGAAGAATATTTCTTCTAGAGAAAAAATATGTATTTGATTTTTGAAAGTTTAGATTATTTTGTTGCATTGCATTTATGTAACATTATCTAATAATTCAGTACAGTGACAGATATAATAATGTCCTTGGATCAGTGAAGGTAAGGTAAAGTGGTAATAGAAGATTTAGTATGATCATTAACACTGTAGATAATTGAATTCGTGTTTTTGATTTTGTGTTCATAGTCTGAAAGTCCTAGAGTGGTAGGTACTAACTTTGAAGCTTAGTTTCTTCTTCTTTAAACTGTGGCTAATACTGCTCATCTCATAAGATTTGTAAGGATTTTTGTAACATAATATAGGTACAGTTGGAACACAGTCTTTGGAAAAGACTCTGTTGTCTGCCTTGAAGTTAAAAATATATATATATCTCAATAACTGTCAATTCCTTCCTATCTCTCCCCCTATTGTGTGTTGTCAGTATATTTTGATTAAGGTAACATGGAATTACACAGCAGATTGAGAATAACTTGTATTTAAATTGGCTAAATGTTAAGAAAAGAATCAGATTCCAGTACTTGCTTTGCTTCACTACCTAAAAATCCCAGAGACCCTCAAGCACACAGGCTTGTCTGGTTATAAATTACGATATCTTTCTCACTGAGAATTTTGTGAGACTGCTCAGGTTTACCAGGGATAATTTTTCTTGTTGGAAAACATATTGAAAACCCCTGATACGGGTAAACAAAAGATAAGTTTGGAAATAAAAGTGTCAGTACTGACACAAGGTACCAATTTGCTTTTCACTAGTGGACAGTAGGTTTTTGGCAGGGATTAGCCAAGCAATTTATATATTTCTTACTTCCAGTCAGGCAGCATCTGGTTTGCAATGGGAGACTGAACATTTGTCTGCCTTCTCTACCCCCAGCTGTCCTCCCCATATGTACTCACAGAAATAAAGAAAACTTTTAAACCAAATTAATAAAATCACAGACCATTAGGCAAAATATGATACATTTTTCTCTCATTAATCATGGGTTAAAAACAGTAAACAAACCTGCTGGCAGCACAGGTGATGATGCAGGCAAAACAGCAATCCCTGTTAGCCCACTGCCTCTGTATGTACCTCCATATAACCATGGCGCGCTACCATACTTAGCCATTTACTGAGGGCAAACTGGTAAACTTGCTTTGGATCCAGTGACTTGTTTTCTCAGCAGGAGATTCACCTGACACTATCTTGTGAGGCCATTATGAAAATCATCTGTTTGGAAAAATATTTAACTATGAACAGGTAGTCACAGCACTACCAGGCGAAGTCAATGTAGGAACCACCTGCCTACTTAGAGAAAGTAGCCTGTGCAGATTCAGTAAGTGCCTCTTACTACAACTAATCTACACAACAGTTGATTAGTTGGCATCGCAAGTGACACATCCTCCACTGGTCATGATAAAAGTGTGTGTTTTCATAAAGCTTGTGACCTACAGTCTCGAAATGCATGTAAAGTCAGGTTAACCTATAACTTAAGATAGAATTTTTTTTTAAATAAGAGAGTATATGGACAATTTTTTTAAACTGCAAATTACCTTGACCTAATTAACGTTTATAGACTATAATACCTACGTGCAGAAAACATATTTTTTGCAAGAACATAGATTTTTAACAAAGTAGACCATAATGAGGGACTAAAATAATTCTCAGTAACTTTCAAAGTGACTGGGCGCAGTGGCTTACGCCTATAGTCCCAGTACTTTGAGAGGCCAAGGCAGGCAGATTGCTTAAGTTCAGGAGTTCTAGACCAGCCTGGACAACATGATGTAACCCCATCTCCACAAAAACAAAAATTGGCCAGGCATTGTGACACGCACCTGTAGCCCCAACTACTTGGCACTCTAAGGTGGGAGAATTGCTGAAGCCCCGTGGGTCGAGGCTGCAATGAGTCGTGATCATTTCATTGCACTCCAGCTTGGGCAACTGAGTAAAACCTTGTCTCAAAATAAATAAATAAATAAAATAACCATCATAGTATTAAATCTGACAATGTATATTTTCTGAAAACAATGAAACTAAATTAGAAATCCATTAAACTTGATATGTAGAAAGTCAGAAATAATTGAAAATTAAACAATTCGGTTCCAGATGCCATGTAGGCCAAGGGAAAAAAATCACAGTAAAAAAAGAGAGAATAGTTTGAAGTGAATAATAATGAAAGTACGACATGTCAAAATTTGTGAGATGCATCTCAAGCACTATTATAGGGAAACCTATAGCATTAAATGCTAATATTAGAAAAGAGTAAAGGTTTACTATTAATTATCTACATTTCCACTTCAAGAAGATAATGAAAGAATAATAATATAAAATAAGTAGAAGAAAGAAAATAATGAGGATAAGAAATCAAATGGCAAAGAGAAAAGCAATAGAGAAAACCAACGAAGACAAACTTTGGATTTTTTGAAAAGACTAAAAATTAATAAATCCCTGACATATCTCAGGAAGACACAAATTAACATTATCAGGAATAAAACAGAGAATGTCACTACAGATTCTACAGAATTTCAAAAAGGAAGAGCAAAATGCAAAGAATTTATTGCCAACAAATTAGATGCTATAGGAAAATTCTTGGAAATCACAACTTACTAAAATGGACTCAAGAAAAAGACAGAAAATCTTTTGAAGAAACTGAGTACATAATCAACAATTTCCCACAAAGAAAATTCCAGTTAAAAAGTGTTTTACAGAAAAAGATCCCAATTCTATACAAATTCATTCAAAAAATATTAAAGGAAGGAACATACACCAAATCATTTTATGCAATCAACAAAGTACTGAAAAAAAGCCTGAACTTACATAATGATAAATTTACAAGTGGCTATTCCTCAGCATCCCAAACACAGATATCCTTAATAAAATATTAGCAATGGAATCTCATGATTTACAAAGCAATCATTTAAATCATCAATCATTTAAATCATGTAAATGCATCATCATTTAAAGTTGAGCTCTTCCAGGAGTAAAGCGATAGGTTAACATTTGAAAATCAATCATTGCATTCCGCCCTATTAAATTAGAAGAGAAAATAAAGGTAGAAAAACACGACAAAATTCTACACAACATCCATTCATGGTATGATAGAAACTTCTAAAAAACTAAGAATAGAAGGAAACAATTTGTTAAAGGGCATTTATGGAATATCTACAGTAAACATCACTCCTTGTGGTGAAAAATTAACATTTTTCCCAGATATTGCCAAAAAGATAAGGAGCTTGTTCTTATCGATTCTAATTAATGTTGTGCAAGAGGCAATTTTTACAGTTAACATTTTTTAATAGGAGTAGAAGTACACTCAAAAATAATGATAAAGAGTATAGTATAGTGAATTAATAAACCAGTAACAAAGTGGTTTGTTATCATTAAAAGATATTGTGTACTGTACATAATATTAGGTGCTGTACTTTTCTTTGACTGGCAGTGCGGTGGGTTTGTTTACACCAAAATCACCACAAACACGTATATAATGCATTGTGCTATGGTGTTATGACTGCTACAGTATCACTGTGGGATAAGAATTTTTTAGCTCTATTATAATCTTATGGAACCCCTATCGTATATGCAGTGTCATTGACCAAAATGTCATTATGTACACATGATTATACAAGCAAATACAATTATTCCCCTAAAAAGAAATATGATAAAGTCCTCAAAACAGAACTACTGATATATAAATCTACATGGATGAATTAAAAGACAAATTGGCCAAAAAAAAAAATAAATAAAGATCAGATAACAAGTGATAAAACCCCTCAAGAATCTTAGCAGCAATATAAAGCAACAATATAGTAACAATAGCAATATTACTGTGTGTTCACTGTTCTAAGCTCACCACATATATTAGTCTATTTCATCTTAATTATAAATATATGATATGTATTATTATGATTCCCATTTTATAGATGGTACATTTGGGAAATAAAGCTGTTAGTATCATGCTTGACCCAAAAGAGAATTAAATAGCAGCTTCATGGTGTCAGCCCAGTACTTTCTGAATTTTAAACCCTATGCCCTGGAGACATATTCCACTAACCTACAACACATTTCTACTGTTGCATCAGTTTCTTAATCAGATATGCAACTTAATGTGTTTCTATTCCAAGTGAAGCCATCCTCCAGTTATCCTGCTTTGGAGGGAAACAATGAGAAGAGATTGTCACTCTTTGCTTGTATATAGACGTTTAAGGACCACATTTATTAGTTGGGATTTTTAAAATGTAAAATAATAAAAATAAAGTCAAAAATATCTGATATAGAAGTCAGATTGACAAGTGCTAAGTTTATGCCATATATACCATATATACTCCAAAGCTAACTTTATAATAAAAAATAAAAAATAATAATATATCATCATTTGTCTCAATTCAAGCAACTCCTTATTGGAAACATCCACCATAATAAATTATGTGTATGTATTTTGGTCTATTTTTATGCTTTTGCATCTATATATGTCACAACAAATAATATATACTTTTTTGTGATAAATGGAAGTGCTTTATTATAATTGATGAGGCAATTTCTTGGCTTTTCTTGGATGTGAAAGCACTTAGCGTGTAGTTAACTGCACTCTTTTTTAAAATATATAATTGTTTTTCATAAACATCTATTTACCAAGTATTAAATATTAATCTTTCTGTAATAAGTATAACCCAAAACACAATTTTTTTTGACTTGGACTCCTTGTATCCCAATGAGTTCATCTATGGTCTTTATAGCATCTGTGAAGTCCTCATAATCAAATGAAACATTTTTGTCAACATATGATTATTTTTCAGCATTCTTATTTTGTGAATATATAAACATAGTGTTGATAACATTTTACAAACTTGAAGTAGTTGATATCTTCTATACAATTTTAAAATAGAGGAAAAATAGAAAGGTAGAATAATTTTAATGTATCCTAACCCACAATTCAACTGCTATTAATCAATACTATTTGTAGTTCCACAATTCTAAAACCCCTTTTTTTTACATCTTACTTGTTCTGTATTCTGGGCTTCATAAAATGTACATGAATTCCAAATGTACTTTCTTTCTTTTTTCCGAAAACATGATTTTAGTATGTCAATGAGGTATTGTACTCTTGTTGGAATTTTTATACCCAGGGTGTATCATCAATTTATTTTTTATTAATTATTCTTTATTTAGAATTCACATATAATTGTACATATTTATGGGGTACAATGTGATGTTTCAATGCATCTATACATTGTATAAAGAGCAAATCAGGATAATTATCATATGTATTACTTTAAGAAATCATCGTATCTTTATGGTTATAACATTCAAAATCTTCTCTTTTAGCTATGTTGAAATATACACTGCAATGTTATTTGCTATAGTCACCTTACTGTGTAATAGAACAAGAAAATATATTCTTCCTGCTTAACTGTAACTTTATAACTTTGTACTTGTTGACAAATCATTGACCAATTTCTTCCACCCCCACCCCAACCTCACCCCCATACCACCCCCAACTTCTGGTAACCACTATCCTAATCTCTACTTCAATAAAATCAAATTTTTTAGATTCCATATATGAGTGACATCATGTAGAGTTTGTCTTTCTGTGCCTGGCTTATTTCACTTAAACTTTCATCCTGGTTTACCCATGTTGCTGCAAATGACATGATCTTATTCTGTTTTATGGTTAAATAATATTTCATTGTAAATATTCATGTCACATTTTCTTTATCCATTCATCTGTACATGGACACTGAGGCTGATTCCGTACCTTGGTAATTGTCAACAGCACTGCAATATACATGGGAGAACAGATATTTCTTCAACATACTAATTTCATTTCCTTTGGATATGCGCTGTAATGGGAATGCTGGATCATATGGTAGTTCTATTTTTAATTTTTTGACGAACTTCTATACTTTTCTCCATAATAGCTCTACTAACTTACATTCCCATCAACACTGCATTCCTTTTCCTTTGTCTACATTCTTGTCAACATGCATTTTTAGTCTTTTTGACATTAGTCATTCTAACAAGTCTAAGGTTGTAACGCATTGTGGCTTTGATTTGCATTTCCCTGATGATTAGTGATATTGAGCATTTTTCATATATCTGTTGGCGATTTGTATATCTTCTTTGGGAAAATATTCAGGTCTTTTGTTCAATTTTTAATTGGATAATTGGGTTTCTTCATTTTTGTTTTTTGTTTGCTTGCTTGTTTTGCTGTTGTTTGAATTTCTTCTATATCCTAGATATTAATCCCTTGTCAGATGGATAGTTTGTAAATACTTTCTCCCATGCTGTAGGTTGTCTTCACCCCATTTATCATTTCCCTTGCCGTACAGAAGCTTTTTAGCTTTACGAGATTACATTTGTCTATTTTTGTATTTGTTGCCTATGCTTTTCAGGTCTTATTTTAAAAACCCTTTCCCAGTCCAATTTTATGATATAAATAATTTTTAAAATTGTAATTGTTTTGTCATAAAACAAAGTATTTAGCTTCTTTCTCCATATTTAGGGTATTCAATAATTCTAAGTTTTGTCCTAACTTTGTTTAAAATTTGGATGTCTTTCTCTAATTAAAATTACTCCAGAATTTTATTGCAAATTACTACAGCAATTTGTTATTTGAGTTTACTTCACCTAACAAGGTAACCAGAGACCTTATGTAGCCTTTGGATTTTTTTTCTCATTACCTTTTTATTTTTATAAACTTGCCATTTAGTACATCTTCCTCCTTCACACTTTCTTTTTATATGCTTTCTTCCAAATTTAGAAGTAGAAAAATATAAAATGTTTTATCTGCATCAAGCTGTGGAATGGCATTGTGATTAAAAGTAGAAGCTCTTCACTGCAACTACCTGGATCCAAATCCAGACTGTGCCACTTGCAAGCTAGGTGGCCTTGGGAAAATTTTTTATCTTCTAGTCTTCAGTTTTTTTTCACTGAATCTCTGTAGGGAGATAATAAAATTACCATAGATATATAAAATATAACAGGTTAACCATGTAAAGTTCAGGCACTGTGATTGGCACCTAGTCAACACTCAGTAAAAGCTAGATTATATTACATCTATAATCAAAAGACAACTTATTTGGGGACCAAAATTTTAACATTTCACATTCATTCCTTTTTTTTTGAAGATATAATGACTATTTCAAAATTATTAATTAATCAGCTTAATAAAACTGTATTTTTGAAATCCAATTTATAATTACATAAATGCCATTATATTATTCAGACCAAATTTTAGGAAGTCAAACATTTTGAAAATATATACATTGCTGCAGAATTTTTTTGACAGTAGTCCTCTAATTTTCCACTGCTTCACTTTCTATCATCTGAGTTACCCATGGTCAACTAAGTTCTGAAAATATTAAGTGGAAAATTCCAGAAATATATAATTCATAAATTTTAAGTTGTGTGCCATTCTGAGTACTATGATGAAATCTCATGCTGTCCTCCTTCATTCCACCCAGGATGTGAATCATCCCTTTGGATATGAATCATCTCTTTGTCCAGCATATCATGCTGCATATTCTACCCACCCATTAGAAATCAAAATAGTCTCCTGATATCCAACCATTTTCAGCCTCATAGCTTGATGACCCAAGATCACCCAAAGCAGGGGATCCTCTTTCTGATGTGTCCTCAGGTCAATAGTAACCTAATGTTAAATCACAGTGCGTATGTCCTTCAACTCAATCTCATCATGTAGGTATTTCATCATCTCCCATCATTATAAGAAGGGTGAATACAGCACAATAAGAAATTTTGAGGCCAGGTGCAGTGGCTCATGCCTGTAATCCCAGTACTTTGGGAGGCCGAGGTGGGTGGATCACCTGAGGTCAGGAGTTTGAGACAAGCCTGGCCAATATTGCAAAACCCCATCTCTACTAAAAATACAAAAATTAGCCAGGCGTGGTGGCACACACCTGTAATCCCAGCTACTTGGGAGGCTGAGACAGGAGAATGGCTTGAACCCAGGAGGAAGAGGTTGCAATGAACTGAAATGGGCCACCGCACTCCGGCCTGGGTGACAGAGCAAGATCTCAAAAAACGAGAAAGAGAGACCACACTCACATAACTTTTATTACAATATATTGTTATGATTATTTTATTATTAGTTATCATTGTTAATATCTTACTCTGCCTGATTTATAAATTAAATTTTATCATAGGCAAATATATATCGAAAAAAATTTATATATATAGGCTTCTTTATTTGTTTTTTTTTATTATTGTACTTTAAGTTTTAGGGTACATGTGCACAACATGCAGGTTTGTTACATATGTATCCATGTGCCATGTTGGTGTGCTGCACCCATTTATATATAGGCTTCTGTACTATCCATCATTTCAGGCATCCACTGCAGATCTTGGAATGTATCCCCCATGGATAAGGAAGGACAACTGTATTTCTAATTTTTACTTATTTTTCTCTCTTCTTTGCTTAACATGATTTGCCAGGGTTTTTCCATTTTGTTTTTCTAAAATTAGCTGAAGGACATATTTATAATTAATTCTACTTTTTATTTTCTAATGTAATCACTCCTACTTTTATCTTTATTGTTTTCTATTTTTGTCTTTCATTGCATATATTTAATTAATTTTTCTAAATTGAATGTTTAAATTGTTTTACTGAATAATAGGGTAAGATCTTCAGAAATATATGAGTGTCTTTTTTCGCAAGGTCTGATGTGTTTTCTTCAAATATGACATTGATTTCCACTTCTCTTCAAGATGTTCTGATTCATCATTCAGAAACACCTGTAAATGTTGAGATGGGTTTTCATTACTTGTATTTTGTATCAATTATCTTCAGTAGGAGATTGACTTATTGGTCCCAAATTTTATTCTTCCCCATAGTCACACACTTAGAGTTATAATTTTACTGTTGTAGAGCCAGTATATTTCCCTACCCTTGAACTTTAGGCTCAGTCCTGTGAATTTCTTGGAACAAAGGTAGTTAGCAGAAGAAACACAAAGAATTGATATGTACTAGGCAGTTGGGCCTTCATTTTTTCTACATACATTAAAAGAACTTGTTTTGGTGAGCTCACTGAACCAAGCCCAGCCTGCTACAGTTGACAAACTTGGCTAATATCTGTTCATCTTAGTTGACTCACAAATTCTGCAGCAAAAATATATCAGTACTACTTTAAGCTATTCAATGTCAGGTAGCTTTTAGTCAGCATTGATATGCAATACTTATTCACTCAGAAATTGGTACCTAGCTATGCAGTCCTGCTGTAATAAATTCTTAAAATGTATAGCAGTGGATTTGGGACCAGGTGGTAGGCATTGAAGAAACAAAGCAGCTGTAAAATTGGCAAACTGTATTATGGAGTGAGAAAATATTTGGTTAGGATCTACCACCTGTGATAATGTGGAAGGGAGAAAATCTACCTAATGGATTTGTAGAGTTGGGGGAGGTAATTTGAAGGAGAATTTGAAAGAGTGTGCTGTTGTTACCAGATGTGTTTGGTAAGGTACTACGAGAAAAAGCTGAGCTCAGAAAGGAACTGGCCAGTCAGAAAACAGAATGTGAAGAGAATATAGTCAGGCCAGAAATTTGGGGGATGGAAGATAAAAGTATTTCTTACCAAATTAACTTCAGAGGAGAGACCAAATCTGAAGTGGTGCCATGCAGATAGGACCAGTAAGGTGTGGCCTCAGAAAAAGACAAAACCAAGGGTGTCCCTCTAACATCCTTTTATAAGAACTCTGAGTTAATATGAGCACTTAGTAGATTCTCTTGGCCAAAGATGATTATAGAGTGGCTAAAGGTGTGGCTCCACAGAAGTCTGATGTATAACAGAAACTCCGTGGAGTTTATAAGAAGGCAGAACTAGCATAAAGCCCTGCCAGCCTGTACTAAAGGAGACAGACAATTTGAGATGTAAAACCTCTCTGGACCTCCAAGTTTCTATAGGCAGAAAGCAGATTGTGAAAGTTGCCCAGGCACCAAAAGGAAAAAAATATGTATTTTCTACAGGGCTGTGGAGTCAAGAGCAATGGTTAACTATGGATGTCATTACCAGAAAGTAGATGTCAGGCTCAGTCAAGGCGAATTCCCTAGCTCTAGGGCAGCATTTGACACATTTTAATGTGAAGATAGTAAATATTTTAGGCTTGCTGGTCACATGTAATGTCTGTATATCCTTCTATGTTTTTGCTTTGTTTTTAAACTTCTTTCAAGCATTAAAAACGTTCTTTAGCTCCCAGATCATACCAAGAAGCAGTGTCTGCATGTGACTCCATGGCTATTCTGTGCAGACCCCCTAGGGCCTGCCATTCGCCCAGGAAGACGTCAGAACTCTAATTAGCCAGTGAATGCCCTGTATCCCACAGTCTTCAACTTTTGGAATGGAAGGGCGTGTCCAATTTATTTTATCTCTGTTCCACTATTATACATTTGTTGTTCAGGGAACAGATAACTTGTTTTATTAGTTTTGTGGAGGTTTTTTCTTTATTTCATTGGTCTCTGAATTAAAGGGAATTGCATCTGTACCTAAGGTAAATCTTGATATCCTGAAATTTGAGCTTAATGCTAGGATTGGATGAGAGATTTGGGATTCCTGGGAAAGTCAGTGAAGGTTACATGACTGTAATTTAAGAAAATGTGATGAAGGTGGCAAACATATTTAACTATCTACCCCATTTCCTTATGCTACCCTGTAACCACCCCCTTTTCCATTTGAACTTGATCTTTCCACTAGAAGTAAAGTGCACCTCGCTGATTATCATTCAGTCCAGATGTATAGTTTACATTGTCCAATGGAAGGGAAGTTAGTAGATGTGACAAAAGCAGAGGCATGAAATGTTCTGGCATGGTTGGGCTTGCCATCTGGTGTTTCTGCCATCAACAATAAGGTCATACCCCAGAAAGCCTGTTAGTCCACAGAGGAAGGCAAACATGTCAGCAGACCTGGACTTTTTGCCAAGCCGCTCAAGTCAGTCTAAGCCAACTTTCAGATGACTTGCAGTTCCATGAACAAAAATAAATAATTGTTGTTATAAGCCACTTTGTTTGGGGGTGGTTTATTAAGGCATAAACTTACTTTTATTTGTTTTAATCTTCTTAATGTGTCCCTCTGAAAGTATCTCACATTTATCTTCCATACTACTGATTAAAATTTATCTTTATGTTTGTGGTGTAGTTTTTAATTGTATTTTTGGTATCCCATGCAATTTAAAATATATATTTATTTTCCTTTTTTTAACATTTTATTTTTATTGTAGAACTCTCACTCATATACAAAAGTGCAGCAAATAATATAATGAAGCTCCATGTACCCATTACCAAGCTTCAACAATTATTAACTCCTAGCTAATTTTATTTCACTTCTAAACCCACCTGCTTTCCCTTTACTCTCTGGATTATTTTAAAGCAAATCCCAGGCATCATATCATTTCATCTGTAAATATTTTATTATGTTTCTCTAAAGATAAGTAATATTTTTAAAAACATAATTACCAGTCTATCATTGATGGGCATTTGGGTTGGTTCCATTTCTTTGCTATTGTAAATAGTGCTGCAATAAACATACATGTGCATGTGTCTTTATAGCAGAATGATTTATAATCTTTTGGGTATATACCCACTAATGAGATTGCTGGGTCCATGGAATATTATGCAGCCATAAAAAAGAATGAAGTCATGTCCTTTACAGGGATATGGATGAAGCTGGAAGCCATCATTCTCAGCAAACTAACACAGGAACAGAAAACCAAACACCACATGTTCTCACTCACAAGTGGGAGTTAAACAATGAGAACACGTGGACACAGGGAGGGGAACATCACACACCGGGGCCTGTTAAAGGGGTGGGAGGTTAGGAGAGGGGTAGCATTAGGAGAAATACCTAATGTAGATGACGGGTTGATGGGTGCAGCAAACCACCATAGTACACGTATACCTATGGAACAAACCTGCACATTCTGCACATGTATCCTGGAACTGCAAGGAAAATTTTAAAAAATGCATAATTAATTTTTACCGTTACACTTTGTATTAGTCAGGGTTCTCTAAAGGGACAGAGCTAATAGGATAGATGAATATATGAAGGGGAGTTATTAGGAGAATTGACTCACACGATCACACGGTGAAGTCCCACAATAGGTTATCTGCAAGCTGAGGAACCAGGAAACCAGTGCAAGTCCCAAAACTTCAACAGTAGGAAAGCTGATAGTGCAGCCTTCAGTCTGTGGCTGAAGGCCTAAGAGCACCTGGTAAACACTGGTGTAAGTCCAAGAGTCCAAAAGCTGAAAATCTTAGAGACTGACGTTTGAGGGCAGGAAGCATCCAGCACGAGAGGAAGGTGGAGGCTAGAAGACTTAGCGAGTCTGCTCTTTTCATGCCTGCTTTTAATGCTGAAAGCTGATTAG
The DNA here is from genome assembly GCF_009828535.3 of Hylobates moloch. Classification (NCBI taxonomy): domain Eukaryota; kingdom Metazoa; phylum Chordata; class Mammalia; order Primates; family Hylobatidae; genus Hylobates; species Hylobates moloch. The sequence goes on from NW_026652285.1 coordinate 38,356,325, forward strand.
ATGGTGCACACCCAGATTGAGGTTGGGTCTGTCTCTCCCAGTCTACTGACTCAAATGCTAATCTCCTTTGGCAACACCCTCACAGACACACCCAGGAACAATACTTTGAATCCTTCAATCCAATCAAGTTGAGACTCAATATTAACCATCACACACTTTTAAAAAGTTAACAATAAGACTATCAAATATTTACCTAAGTTTAAATTTCCTTCCCAGTCTTTAAAACATTTTTCTAATATTTGGTTTGCTTAAATTAAGATCCAAACAGGATCTACACATTATCATTAGTTTATGTACTCTTAAATCTCTTTTAATCTATAGGTTCCTTCTCCTATACATAAGTACTATACATATAGGTACATAAATATATGTACACATATTTATTCATAGACACACATATATATTCATAGACACATATATATATTCATAGACACATACATTGTTATTTCAAACTAACAATACCATTGTTGTAATTTATTATGTCACTGAAAACAGTTTGAAATATTTTCCATTACCTTGTCTTTAAGTTATATTCCACAAGGATGTATAGTCAATTACTATGTTTTAAAATAAAGAGTGATTTAAAAAAATCAATGTCACCAGATAAATACTTAGGTTCATTTGTGACATTTCACATTCAATTTTTAGGGATTTCTGTTCGATTTAATTTTTAAACTAATCATATCAAGCATATAGAAGTATTGCCAGAAAAAATACATAGCTACACGAAAAGATGATATTGGATCTGTACCTCATATTCTACTTAAGCGAATTAGTCATATATAAAAAGCAAAATTTCAAAAATATAGGCTGGCTCACACCTATAATCCCAGAACGTTGGGAGGCTGAGGTGGAAGGAATGCCTGAGACCAGGATTGCAAGACTAGTCTGGCAAGACAGTGTGGTCCTGTCTCTCTCAAAATAAAAAAATTAACCAAGCACAATGGCATGCATCTTTAGTCCCAGCTACTCTGGAAGCTGAGGCAGGAGGATCACTTGGGCCCAGGAGTTCAAGGCAGCAGTGAGCTGTGATCACACCACTGTCCTCCAGCCTGGGTGACAAAGTGAGATCCTGTCTCTAAATATACATATTGTGGTTGCAATGCAAAGGAAGATTTTTTCAAATAAAACATCACAAAGTCTATATAAAATAAAAATAGAATTTTCTACATTGAATGCTTATTTTCTATCCTTCACAAGACTCATATACTAAGCAGGTAGATATGCCTGTACCTGGAGAAAGATGTGTGTTACACATAGCCAACAAAGGGTTAGTATGTTGAATATATCGGGAAAGTCTAAAACATCTGCAAGACAAAAACAAAAACAAAAAAAACAAAACAGAAATGAGCAAATAATTTGATCAAGCAATTCACAGAAAATGAAAATATGCAGATCCACTAAGCATATGAAAAGGTGAACGATCAATCTTATATCAGTAAAATGAGAATTAAATTTAAAATGAGATGTAACTGAACAACCACCATGATGAAAACAGTAAACAGACAACTGAAATATCAAGTTATGACTAGAAATTACAATAACAGAATTTCTCATACACCGTTGATGATAAGGTAATTGGAAAATGTCAAAATAAAAATTGTACCAGACATAGTTAAACAGGCAAGGAAAAAACTGTATTAAGGTTATTGCAGTAGAAGTGAGAGGCCAGAGCTCAGCTTGAACTCAACTCCACGGAAGAAAAAGATGGTACAATGGCGGGAGGGTATTATAGAGCTGGGATGAGGGTAATCATAGGCCATCTGTGTTTACTAATTGGCTTTATTCAAAGAAAAAGTAAACTTTCTTTTACCTTCGTGACAGAAAGTAGGTTTAGAACTTGGAGCTACATGCCCCGTGACATTAGGCTGCTACTCTGCCACAGAGACTGAAAGAAAGTGCTTCTGTCTTCCTTTCCTATCACATTTCAAAGGAATGACTTTCAGGTCTTTGAGAAAAATATTCCTGGGTTGTGAAACTGGCAAGAGGTTTTTACAAGATTTACATCTCAAAGGGGCAGAGAAAGAATTTATAATTACAGGTTTTCTTAAGTAAATTTTCTAAGAAAAGGAAGGGGAGGAGGGAACTCCCTGGTTAGGCCATCAAGATTCTCTAAAGGTCTGGATGAGAGGAAGGTTGGAGGCCCAGAGGAAAGAGGAAACCTGTCTAAAGTTTAGCCAATTGAGGAAAACATTTAGGCCGTCTAAGTCAAAAACAATTCAGGATTATAATTAGCAGTTAAATATGTTCATAAGCTGTCTCTGCAAATCTACTCCCAGGATATGCTCCAGAGGATATTGTTACATATAAGCAAATGTAACTGTAGTAAGACAGGAGGTAAAGCCATAAAGTCGATTTTTTTAGAAAGCAAAATTATTTTTGTCTTTCTGCCCCTTTCATATGATCTTTTGGGCAACAAATCCCCTGCCCTACAATGAAGATTCCGGCAAGCCCCATTAATTTCTGATTACTTTTATACACTATCAAATGTTCTCAGGTCATTTGAAGGCTAACAGGTCAGCCACAATTTAATCATTAATATGTCCTGTCCCATGTAATAGTCGGAGCTTCAATCTTTGTTTAAAGTTAAAACTCCCCCTTCTCTTCCATTTGGAAGAGGGATTTATAATTGGACTTTTCTCTTAATCTTCAGAAAATATACAAGGAAAAGGGAAAAAGAGGAGTAAAGGTATGAGTTACAAATTTTCTCAATGATGGATAACGTGGAAATTTTCTCTAGAAATAGTATCCATTTAAAGTTGTCTCTTCCTCTAACGGATTATTTCACTTGCTTGGGGGGGTCACCAGTACCACGGTTCCTTTTCCTATTCCATCTGCTGGCTGGACGCCTAATCATTTGACAGTTACCCTTCTACTAAGGATGAGGTCTCCTCTTCCCAGAAAAACTTCTGTGTCCCTCTAGAGTTGGAAAAAAAACAAAAGGCAACAAACAACAATGACAACAAAAACCCCAAACACGTATTTTTGCCTACGCTTTCTGGGTCAATGGAAAAACCAGTAAAAACAATTTAGCTACATTCTATTTGATTAAATGTTTTGAAGAGAAAGGAAGTGGAAGAAAAAAAATAGTACAGGGACATGGACAGAAAGATAAGACAATAGACACACAAAACAGAGAGATGAATAAAAGAATGTAGAGGTTTATCTGATTCTGCAGGATATGTTAATTAGTTTTTAGGTCACTCTGCTAGTTCTTTAACTGGGTCACAGAATATTTATCACCTTAAAACAGTATTCTTTGAAACTGCTAATCAATCAATTAACCACTGTTCACAGCTCTTTAGCTGCTACTTACCGGCTAGAAAGGAATTTTTCCAGAAAAGTTTCTATCCATTTTTGTTTATGACTGCATTTTTGTGCCCAGTACTTCTGGTGTATCTTAGCTACACATTTAAAAAAAATTTTGTGAATTGATAAATGAATAAATGTATCTTTCAACCTGCAGGAAAGGAAGTTACTCTCTAATCTCTGACTAGCCTGCAATAGTATGGCCAGATGAATAAAGTAAAGGTAATATCTTACCCACAGGCTAAAGATATTTTCATTGCTATAATTCCCCAAACTTTATTGTGCACCCATTAAATGAACCTGAATTTCAAAACCCATTTTTGCTTCAGGGTAAAAGCTAGTATAACAATAGTACTTAAGCAAAGTACAAGAATTCCAGCAGTTTTAAAAAACACGAGTCTAAAAAGTAGAGAGTCAAACTGTCTTGCTTCTAATGCCAGCTCTGTCACATGCTAAATTATCTGGGGCAAGGTGCTAAATATCTCTGTCATTCTCATCAGTAATATGAGAAAATAATATTAGTGACGACTTCATAGGATTACTAAAAGATTAAATGTTAAGTAAATACTAGGTATTCTGAACATATTATCTCCAAATATTGTTATTTAAGTTTAACCTCTGCAGAAATTACAGAGGTTGTTTCATATGTTTACAAAAACAAGATTCTCACAAGCACTTCATAGACTTCATCCTCCCTCCCTTTCCTCTGTGAATACCTATGTCAAATCACACTTTAGGTTTTCATCAAAAGCACCAGAATGCTCTTGATGATGCCTACCAGAGGTACTCCATTGCCTGCTAATGCCTAACCAAGGATGCTAATGTCCAATGTTTGCTTGTTTCAATATTAAGGGTGTTAATGACCTTCATTTATGAATCCGAAAACACTTTTTTTTTTTTTTTGAGACGGAGCCTAGCTCTGTCACCCAGGCTGGAGTGCAGTGGCGCGATCTCGGCTCACTGCAAGCTCCACCTCCCAGGTTCACGCCATTCTCCTGCCTCAGCCTCCCGAGTAGCTGGGACTACAGGCGCCCGCCGTCACGCCCGGCTAAGTTTTTCTATTTTTAGTAGAGACGGGGTTTCACCGTTTTAGCCAGTATGGTCTGGATCTCCTGACCTCGTGATCCGCCCGCCTCGGCCTCCCAAAGTGCTGGGATTACAGGCGTGAGCCACTGCGCCCGGCCCCAAAACACTTTTTAATCACTGGACAAAGGTCTAGCGCAGTTGTATTTCAGAATAGAAGTCACGAATGTTTAGGCTATTCATATTTTACACTATCATTTTCTCTAGGAAGTATTTGAGAAAGAGATAATATTCTATGAGTATATTCTCTGCATTGGTTGGATTTCATCCATTGACCGCAAAGCAAACATGCTTCAATTCTCTCTTAGGAAGTGTTTCCCTATACTCCCACCTCCCAGAGTTATGCTCAATAACTCATGCAGATAATAACTTTGAAATCTCCCACTACCTGTTCTTCAGTATTAGAGACTGAATGTTTGTGTCCCCCCACCAAAATTTATATGTTGAGGCCCTAACCCTCAGTGTGGATGTATTTAGAAATGAGGTCTCTAAGATAATCATTAAAGTTAAGTGAGGTCATAATGGTGGGGCCCTGATCAAATAGGATTAGTTTCTTTATAAAAGGAAACAACAGAGTTTTCTCTCTCTCTACCTGCATACCCACCAAGGAAAGACCACGTGAGAACATAGCGGGAATGCAGATGTCTGCAAGCCAGGAAGAGAGAGCTCTCACCAGAGGCCAACCCTGTTGGACCTTGATTTGGAACTTTTAACCTCCAGAACTATGAGAAGATGAATTTCTATTGTTGAAGCCACTCAGTCTATGGTAATTTGCTATGATAGCCCCAACTGACAAATACATCCATTCAGATATGGTAAAATTGGTCACAATTTTGGGGTAGACACAGCTTAATCTCAGTAATGGATGAGTCATGTGCCAATGACTCAATAAAATGAGGAGTAGCTGAGGAGATTAGGAGCAGAACATTGAGTTGGGAAAGGAGAGAGAAGCTTGGAAGAACTTAGAAATGCCTAGTAGAGGCTCTTCTTTTTTTTTTTTTTTGAGACGGAGTCTTGCTCTGTCCCCCAGGCTGGAGGGCAGTAGCACGATCTCGGCTCACCGTAAGCTCCGCCTCCCGGGTTCACGCCATTCTCCTGCCTCAGCCTCTCCGAGTAGCTGGGACTACAGGCGCCCGCCACCACGCCCGGTTAATTTTTTTGTATTTTTAGTAGAGACGGGGTTTCACCATGTTAGCCAGGATGGTCTCGATCTCCTGACCTCGTGATCCGCCTGCCTCAGCCTCCCAAAGTGCTGGGATTACAGGCTTGAGCCACCGTGCCCGGCCAGTAGAGGCTCTTAAGGATGTGAGAAAAAAATAATGATTTGTAATGGCTGAAACTACTTACTACCATTCCTGAAGGTAAACACAATGTTCATAATATATAAACTGCCCCTATTTTAGAGAAAAATGTGGTTTGTAACCAAGTGCTGAGGTAGAGTTGAAGTCTGCAAAATGCCACGTGCTCTGAGCAGCAAGCTTGACTCAGAAGTTCCACCTAGAAACCGAAACCAAGTATGTTGCTTTCTCAAAGATAGACAAATGTAAATGACCTCAAAAAGGATGACTTTATGCCAGTGAAATAGACTGTCCACTTTTATTAACTGTTTCCAACTATCCTATTAAGATCATATATGGGCAGTCAAGTTTTCTACAAAAAGAAATTTTGACAAACTTTCCATACTACTATATTTCCAAATTAAAGACTCATTTCCTGATAAAGTAACTAGGACACAAATGCAAGTTTTAGAAAATTACTTTGGAGCAGATATGGATGTGAATTTATTCTCTTGAGTAATATTTATCAACTCATCTTTAAAATTGGTCATGATCCTGCATGTCAATAGTGTAAACTTTATAGTTCACACTATGGTTTACAGCAATTAAAAGGCATTTTTACTTATGATATTCCTAGGGGAATTCTACAATAATCCTGTTGAGGCTATTTTTTATACCTAAAGGTTATTTATCTATTTGATTTACAAATGGATATGCTTATATAGCTTCAGGCTTTACAACATTTACATCATTGGCTAAAAACCCAAAGAAAAACGCGGCATCAATGACAGCAGCACATGGTACAATTTTAGATTTTAAAATGATCTACCAGTAAAGAGGCATTAATTTACAGGCAACAGAAAACTCAAGCACAAAGTGGCTTAAAAATTAAGGGCATTAATTGACCTAGGTAAATAAAACTAAAGAGGCCAACCTTCGGACTTAATTTACTTGAAGGACCACAGAATATCATCAAGAGATAGCTTTTCTACAGCACTCTGCTTTACCTTCAGTAATATTACCATTATTCCCAAATTGCCATTTCTTTCAGTTACAAGTTGAAAAGTTATACATTTCTTCTTTTTTTTTTTTACATCAATTAGGTAAGAAAGGCTCACTTCCAGAAACTTCCTGATAAGCCAGAAGATCCCTATTTTCCATCACATCATAGCAAATATTTTATTTAGTCTTGTTGGGCCAAACTGAGTGAAGAATGACAAATTTTTCCCATTTTTTCAGATTACTGCCATATGGAAAACATTTTGTAAAACATTATGTTTCCATTTCAATATATTCATTTAAAAATGTCATAGTGCTAGAAATTAATGATGTTTAAGTATGAATCATGCATTATTGATTATGCAGAACATTTTTTCTATCCCCTCCTTTAAAATGTTGCCACATTCATTAGCTGTTCAAGTTTTAAAAAAATCACATGGTATCCATTTATTATTCTTCAATACATTTTTATATCTGCAATGGATTAATCAGGTACTGGTGAATATAATAACTTGAGAAGAATTTAAACATTGAAATGTTTCAGGGAGCACAGTGATTTAAAACCAACTAGGAGAAAATTCCCTCAAAATATTGTTTTATATAATTTTCTGTCTATTACCATAATAGCAAAATAAAAACAGTAAACAGCTTGTAAAGAAAAATAGAAAATATTTCTCTTTTGCTGCTCCTTTGAAACCACCATTATTATTAGTGTTCAGGTAAAGAAAGTAACATTTTAATTTTGGAAATGGTGGAATCCTTCATAAATAAAATAATAAACTTTATCTCAGTTGTATAACATCTTATTTAGAAAAGAAGACTTCTTCAGTATCTTCTTGAAATATACATCAAAGTATTATAAAATGGTTCATTTTTGCATGAAAAGTGGAATTTAAAGTTAAAAAATTAGTAATTTGAACTAACGTAAATCACCAATTAGTTCATTTTAGTATCTTTAACAAATCCATAATTATGGAAAAAGAGAAAAGATGTCCTTTTTCCAAAAATTGTTCAGATTAGCTATGAATTACTATGCAAACCATAAAGCACTCTGAGCCTTAGAGTCTTCACCTATAAAATGAGGGAACATGACTAAATGCCTTTTAACCTCCCTTCCAATCTACAAATTTAGGCAGTAGCATTACCATTTTTTTTTTTTTTTTTAGAGACGGAGTCTCGCTCTGTCACCCAGGCTGGAGTGCAGTGGCGCAATCTCGGCTCACTGCAAGCTCCGCCTCCCAGGTTCACACCATTCTCCTGCCTCAGCCTCTCCGAGTAGCTGGGACTACAGGCGCCCGCCACCACGCCCGGCTAATTTTTTGTATTTTTAGTAAAGACGGGGTTTCACCGTGGTCTCGATCTCCTGACCTCGTGATCCGCCCGCCTCGGCCTCCCAAAGTGCTGGGATTACAAGCGTGAGCCACCGCGCCCGGCCACCATTTTAAATAATCCTTTAAAGAGTGAGGGTTTCACCTCAAAGTATTTTCTAAATATATGAAATTCCCCTTTAAGTTGCAAACCTTTGCTATCAACATTTACAAGAAATGCATTATACACTTTCCTGTCACACTAAAAGAGTGTGAGGTATGACCCACAACACTGTCCCCTGACTTCACAGCTCTGCCTGTAAAACATAGCACCAAATAGAACAGATCAGCACACATAGATTTCTGTAACTTGGCTCAATTATCTGTAACTTTGAGACAAGCTTTGCATCTCAAAATGAGGAAGATAGAAGTGTTCCTGTCTATCTTTCACTGTTTTGAAGACCAAAAGAGATTCCCATATCGATGCAAACGATTACCTTTGTGATGAACAATTTTGACTTTTCCTGATGAAAAATCTAGATAATATGTAACATATATCTTCTTTAAGGGCACTTATACATTTATGATTTAAATCCTTCACTTTACTGATTATTCTGTAGTCATTTTGCTTCTTTTCTAACTTGCTGTGTTGTCTTCTAATTGCATCAGCCTGGGATACAGTTTGTTTCTCCCAGAGTCTAGAAAGCTGACCCTTCAAAAAGTGAAAGTGAAAACCTACAGATCGCTCTGTTACTTTAGCAAATTTGGTATCGCCATTAATTTTAAAACAATGGCTTCCTAGAGCAGGAAAACTTTTTTGTTGTTTTTCCTTGAGATTCCTACACTCCACTCCAGCCCTAGAAATTCTGATTGAGTATATCTGGGAAGGATAAAGGAAATTTCTGTTTCTCAAAACTCCCTAGTTAATTCTGAAATTGGTCAGTTTGGGAACCACTACTTTGTTCTCTGTTTTAGACCTAGTAGAACATTTTCCTCTGACATTAATCACAATACATTCAGAGTAGATTTTCAGAAATCTATAGAGAACTACTGTAACAGTCTTTTTCAGGAAAATTTTGAAATGATATATTAACTGCAGAGCTAAGACAATTCAGGTAGACCCTGAAAAGTGGATGGCTGTTCCTCATGGGAAAATTGTTTTCCACTTTACTTGTAATCATTTACTGCTAAACACAAAGACTATCTTATAACAATTGTCATTACTAACTATAACATGAAAGTTCTCCAAATAACAAAAAGATGGCTGATTAGTTAATTGGTATTATTGGGAAAATGTGTCTAGTAGACTGAATAAATGCGTAAAATAAACTGCTTTCTGTAGAATTTCAAACTTTTCTCATGCCTCTGGAGTTTACCATAAACAGGACAGAAGAGTTAACCAAAAATACTATTATTGAAAAATAAGCTCAATTAGCTGCAAGAATATAAGTTAAAAAAATAGGTATAATTTTCTCTTTGAGGAGTTTTAAGACATGCACAGATTTCAAATTCCATTTATTATACCCAGAATAACTAATTATGAAAATGATATTTAAAATATTTGGTATCAAGTATTTGATACCACCCCTTCCAAACTTAATATAAAACCCACATTTTTTTTTTTCTCAGGTGTCCTAGATGTCTGTAGCCACTGCAGAATGTTTTTGTACCTCTTTGTTGTCTGCTTGGGCTGCACCAAGCATAAGCCTCATGGTTGATATTGTCCTGCATCTACACAGCTGTCTTATATACTGGGGAGCCTAATGTGGACAAATACATCTGCTGCATAACCCTCTAGGAGACATAGCTTTGGTTCTCATTGAAATATACATCAAAGCATTCGTTGGTTAATCCATAATTCAAACCAGCCAGGAGTGCTACTCCAGATATTTCTGCAGGAATCTACATGAATACATGTGGTTGAAAAATCTATGATTTTCCTTCAGAGGCGCAACACTTCAACATTCATATGTGTCCAATCCTACCTACCTGCTATGACATGAACTTGGATAGAGGGTTAAACACATTTTGTCAGTATAGTGTCCCATGATTGCTCTCATGTCACTTAAAAAGTTCAAACTCCCTATGAGAAAGACAAGTGGTACAAAAACCACTTGGATTAGCTGTTCTGGTGATTTGCATTTAGTTCTCCAACTTTAATTTTAGGAGAAATAATATAAAACAAATTGCATAGATCGTTAGCATTTTCCTAGCCATCTTTTAATAATTTTAGCTAACTTGCAATTTATATTAAAGCTTCCAAAGCATTTCAATTAGATGGAATTATCTTGTTTTTGCCACCGTAGAATAAAGAATAGCAAGTTAAGTAACCTTACAATCAAAATGCAACTCATATAGAAATATCCAAAATGTAATTAACATGCTCGCTGGTGGTGGGAATATCCCCAAAGCAATCCTGTATATATTTTATTTTTTTAATTGACAAACACAATTGCATTGCATATTTCTCACGTACAACATTTAATCACATTCTGAGCTATGCCAATGCCCTTGTGTCTTACAGATCCTTATCACCATGTCTATGAAAAAAATAAAGACCATTAGCACCCTCAGCATTTTCGTCCTTAAAAATTAAGCAACTTCTGAAGACTTCTAATATTCCAGCTCTGTATCAGTTGAGCTGATGATGATGTTCTGAGATTATCAGAAGGAGACTATTTCTTTAATTATATTTGCTATTCTCATGGCCAACCCTGGCCTGAGATATGTGAATGAGATCTTCTCAACCCCTCTCACAGATCCAAAAGTTGGCAAGAAGCATGTGTAAAAGTCCAAAGGCCATATACTTCATTGAGCAGAGGGCAATTACAAGGACCAAAATGAGTCCTCAGGGCCACAGCCATTGCTGGGGGAGTAAAGATTCAGAAGGGGCCACTGGGGCTTGGTGCTGAGATCCCTGAAGCTGCCATCCCAGCCCTCACTGAACCCTACCCCAGGAGCCCAAGCCACCTGCCACCCTTCTTTGAACCAATAATGTCTCCAGGAGATGAGTTTATGCTGAAATATTTTAGCCTGAGCTATATGCCCTGTTTTTAGAGTCAGGAATGAAGTTTAGCAGAAAGGATCCCCAAATGAAAACTAGGGCTATTACCAAACTTAATGGAGTGGATGAGAGGGGATAAAATGATTTCTGCCAAAAATGGGTTATTGGTTTATGATTGAGCTGAACCTGGTATGGTATACTCAGGAATTTTCTCCCGCCAGTGCCTACAAACATGCTTTGTAATACCTAGCTTATCTATCGTTGAACAGCATCTGGACCAGACCTCCTATCTAATCTCTTTCTACATCCAGTGAATTCTAAAACAAAAATTCTGCTTCAAATCTGGCTCAGTGCTCTTCCCCTGTTGCTCGTCTCAGGCCTGCCTCATGGCTTATAGACCTGCCTGTGGGGAAAGGAGTTGTAGGCTTGGTTTTACTTTCCGATTAACTTTTCTGTTCCTTCCCGCCTGTCTTCTACATCCAGGATTGGGAATATGAGTAGGAAGAGGGCTTTGAAGGAAGAAGGACAAAGCATATGCTATGCGTCAAATGTTTTGTTTTTGTTTTACTTTGTTTTGTTTGTTTTGTTTTTACAATGTGGCCCTTGGTGCCCTCCAACACAGTTGTCATCCAAATCTAACTTTCTATTTTAAGGCCCATTTGTGTGTTTTTTGGAGTGTCCCCCTTCCCTCCCTCCCTTAAGGGAGTTTTGCACTGTCCCCTTCTCTAACTTTTTGATATATTCCCTACCTGGTCACTTACACCCTGCTCCATCTCTTGTCCCTGGCAGAAAACTCTTAGCTTGTTTCTGCTAAATCTCACCTCATTGGCCAACCCACTTGGGTGAATTTCAAGACAGCTGCCATTCCAGGTACTATGTAGCCCTTAGGACCTCACACTTCCTTTACTACCAAATAAAGCAATTGTAGACATTTTTGTTGCTGGATTTCCTTGTCTTATCCTGCAAAAGCAAGACTACTCCAGCCAATCTTTTACCTTTGAAACTACCTAGGCAAAATTCAGCCACCAACTTCTAAATTAAAATTAAATTAAATTAAATTAAGTTAAAACTTAAAATTCTAAATGTTGGAGAATAAGAAGTCTCTTGCATTAATCACCAGTTGCAGCATAGTAAGGACTAGGAAATTACAATTTAAAAAGCATCTAGTCCAAAAATAGAATAACTGTACACCTTCTTGCAGTCAGCTCAATTATTTGGAGTAATTTTGGGGGGCTCCCTCACTAAGCTTTAGTTGGGAAGAAAGAGGGTACACCTTTCTTTCTCTCACCAGAAGGAAGGGGAAATCCCACAACTTCTTCCTCCTATCTATGAGTTTCCTCCAAAGAAGATTTTCTCAAAAATCTCCAGTCTTCTGTACATATTGTGTGGAGATAGGCAGTGAGAGCAGCTGCACTGGCTATATCAGACTTTAAGATGTTCATGATACACATTATCAGATTAAAAGTTTCAGGCTAAATTCTGAGACACCAGGAATTTAATAAATAAGCAGAATTAGGGTTATATTTTCCTAATTCATTCTGTCACCCACTTACTATGGCAGCTGAGGCAGAGAAGTGACTGTTCTTTCCCCTATCTTGCCCAATTTTCTATTGGAAAAGAACAAAATGTGGACAGAGGGAGGAGAAGAGTAAAAACAACAGGGAATACTAAATATATAACTGCTTCTGTGACCCTGCTTCCTGAGATCTGAGCTGCCGCATTCATGAAGGGTTAACCATACTCTGTGCTAGAACTATTGAGCACATGTGATTCCATTTTATCTAAAAATGGAGATTTCTGAAGAATGTAGAACTATGTTATTATTTTAATATTTAAGCCTGTACTCAGTGAGATTCTAAAACCTTGAAAACTTTCTCATCACAGGAAGCATAAATCAAGGGCCTGTATTTAATATCACACAAGGCAGAAATAATCCTACAAAAAAAAAGAAAGGGAAAAAAGTGCTCTTACAGATGTACTATGTTAAATAGATATGTGTGGCATTTATCTTCAGAAGAACCATTGAACAAGTGGGAAGTGTAATAAGCTTTTATTTTAACCCAACATAAGACAGAAGACACCAAGAGCAAATGTGGAATCTTATCAAATATAGCAACTGACTTTGAGCTTATTCACTCAGTACAAAAGGCACTAAAGCCCACAGAAAAATAATTCCATTTTGATTATGTGCACAGATAAAGCCAATGCAAAATTGTTTTCAATTAATACAGATATAGCAGTTTTTCTTTTAAGTGGAACACATATCAGAGTTGAAATAATGTGAAAAGAGGAGAAAGAAAGATTAAAACCACCATTATGTCTTTGAATGGAGGAACTAAATATAATACAATAAATTATTTATTAATAAGAAACAGGTAATTATAATAAAAATCTAGTCACATAAATTTCTTCAAACCAAATATGGCTTTTAGATTTTTAGATGACTTTAAAATAGTGTGTGTCTCCTGGAAACATTACATTTAGATTTTTAATATTTAATGATTTTTTAAAGATCATTGACTTATGACCACAACAATATGATTAACACAACAATGTTTATGAAAATTAAAATTATAGTGATTTCTGGAAAAAATGCTTTGTTTTTACAAAAAAAAGTTATTACTCCCCACTGCACGTGAAATGCAAGAAAAAATCATCAGAGCTGTTTATTTTTATTAATTAAATTGAAGGTTGAAATCACTTTACTTTGCTCAGTTTGTAGAGGTGGGAGAAGGCTTTTTAATTAAATGTCCCAGAAGCAGAAAAAGCATTGAATTATCAGATAATCATAAAAACAATCTCCAAAAAGAGATTGTACAGTTAATAGCCTAATCATTTCGATGAAGAGAGCACTTAATTCTCAACCACCTTTCTGTAATGATGACAACTAATAGAAAAGCAATTATTATGTTAGAATTATTCTTATGCCTGCAGAGCCTGACTGACCCTTCATGTTTCCATAGGGAATCCAATAGGGCTTGTGATGAACTGAGGTGGGGTATTGCATTAACTTTCTTTGAAGCTATGTGTGTTGCCGTCTTTACCAACACTAGCACAATAATTATCAGAACAAGCATTCTTTGTTATGAGCAATATGTATAAAATGTGGGCAATCAATAGTAACTAGAAAATTGAGCTGGCAAAAAGAAATTATTATACATGAGTTGAAGTTGCAGTCAACTGTGTAATAAAAGATTCACCTACATGAAGACTTGTGTTAGCACAAAATTTAATATAAAAAATGTTTCAGAAAATCAGAAGATAGTGTATAATCCTTGATTAATGTTAAAAATGCCACTTGGCATATAACAATGTGAGCCTTCTATATGATGTTAAGGAGAACTTTCTCCTTAACGCCATATAGAATATTTCTTATAGAGTAACTGCTCCTAAAGATGTCCATCCTCATAAGACAGAAAGTCAGGATCAAATGATCATATACATGGAGGAATAAAAAGCACCTGCTCTCTCTCTCTTCCCTCTCTCTCTTCCTCCCGCTTTATTCTGCGTTTTTTGGGTGTGTGAGTGGGGATGGGGCACTCCCTCTGAAGTTTGAAAATGAAGCTTCTATTTCCCAAGCCTACTCCAAATTTGAAACAATAGTTGGAATTATTATTATTAATTATTACATACAGCCTTAATAATTCCTTCTTTTAACATTAGAACACTATTGTTTCAAATTTGCCTATTAAAGTAATGACTATCTGAATTAGTTCAAATTACATACATTTAATAAATGCCTTATATGTGGCAAGCCACAGTGCTAGACACTATGAAGAATATAAAGAAGAAAGAATGTAGCTCTTGGGCATATGGGGCATAAAGTCAAAGTCAAAGAGCTGAATACACAATACAATTTTTAAAGGAAAAATATAATAAGTGTTGAGTGAACTAAACAATAAGTACTAAGCAGACATAAAAGGACTGAAGAAAATATAACATGGAGTTCCTGCTTGGTAGAGAAATCCTTCACGACATGCACAAACTCATTTAGTTCTCAAAACTGCATTTTGAAAAAGGAATTATTTTCTCCATTTACAGATGAAGAAGTTGAGGCTCAGAAAGGTTAATTAATTTGCTAAAGTTTTCACAGCTAATAACAGCTGGATTTTATACTTAATCTCCAGTCTATTTATTTACAACATTCATGTTGTCTCTCTGTTTTATGGAAATGAATACAGGGGAAGAAATGAGTCCAGAGTTCATTTTTTAAATTGATCAAAATGCAATAGGCAGAAATCCAAAACATAGAAGTGGATAGAGAAATATGTTGAGTATGGACGTAGAGGCAGGAGACTGAAGAACATCGTGCACATGTACCCTAAAACTTAAAGAATAATAATAATAAATAAATAAAGAAGGAAGAAATAAGCAAAAAAAAAAAAGAAGAAAAAAAGAAAATGAGAGGTTCACCTGCTGACTGGTGGGCAAGTTGGCTATTTCCAACTTTCAATTCCCTTCCCGATGAAAACAACTGTGCATGCTTTAGATTAAATGTTATACCTTGAGTATACATATATGCAGCATTTGAGCACTGATACTACCCTTGTGTGCCATTTTAAGCTGAAAGAGCAATAAATGTTTTGAACTTGTCTCGTAGGTGAAAAGGCACTCTGGAGAGGTTCTTAAAAATACAACATTCAGGACATACTTTTTTTCTCCTCTGAAAGTCAACAAAATCTCAAAGGAGATAAACCAAAATAAATAAATAAATAGGCGGTGGGGAAAATAGTAGAGCAGCTAGTAAGATGGTGTTAGGAGCTTGGCAGTTTGATAAATTCAATTTACTGAGCATACACAATACAGAGAAGGAACAAATGGAGCAGGTCAAGGAGAGCAAATTTCAAGAGCTGTTATACAAAAGATATCAACACAGGAGTGTTTAATGTTAATGAAGCTTAATTTCAAAGCCTCCTCATTTCTACTGTTTTCATCCAAAGCCCCGGAAGGGGCCTCAACAATGTGATCATACATCTTGCAAAATTTTCAAAAGTAAATTATTTAACCAAAATGATTAAAGATCACTGTCATTTTCCTCTCCAATTTGCACTACCACATGACCACATCTGTCAAGGCCGTGGAGTACTCTACATCATTGTTGGGATCATCTAGCTAGAGGGAGGTTTAATTGTAGATTTATTTATATGGAGTCTCGTTCTGTCACCCAGGCTGGAGTGCAGTGGCGCAATCTCAGTTCACTGCAACCTCCGCCTCCGAGGCTCAAGCAATTCTCCTGCCTCAGCCTCCCGAGTAGCTGGGATTACAGGCGCCTACCACAACACTTGGCTAATTGTGTGTGTGTGTATGTGTGTGTGTGTTGTGTGTGTGTATTTAGTAGAGAGGGGTTTTACCACGTTGGTCAGGCTGGTCTTGAACTCCTGACCTCAAGTGATCTGCCTGACTCAGCCTGCCAAAGAGCTGGGATTACAGGCGTGAGCCACGGTACCCAGCCATTTTTTTTTAAGGGGGATATATTGTCCGTGATTTTTAGTTACTTCTCTGTAGAATAATAAAGTATTTCTAGCCTTCTTGGTGTTGCAGTTACATCTAGAATATAAAACCTCTTACTGTATCAAATTTTGTATTTATAGT
The DNA here is from genome assembly GCF_009828535.3 of Hylobates moloch. NCBI lineage: Eukaryota > Metazoa > Chordata > Mammalia > Primates > Hylobatidae > Hylobates > Hylobates moloch. The sequence goes on from NW_026652285.1 coordinate 38,372,896, forward strand.
TTTTTTGTTATTTTTGTTTAAAGAGGAACTCCCTCCACTCACCAATTTATATAATCTTCATGCCCCACAAAACCTTGGGATAAAACATTTTTCATAGGTCTGGAATGGAGAAGTTGACAAATGATTTGGAGACAGGGAACATATCCAAAGAAATCAATATGGTATAAAAGCTGATACAACATGACTGTATTAATAACTCTGGGTTGGGAATCAGGTTACCTAATTCCTAGTCTCCAAACTGTGTGAATCTAGGTATTACAGTTTCAGCTATTTTGCCATCAGTTATATTATCTGTAAAAATGAAAAGGTTAATCCAACTTATGATTTCCATACACCAGTCCTTGAATTGTTACTCATTTGCACTAAAGTTTTTAAAGACAATTAGTTCATTCACATATGTCTACTATTGTGTTTGCGGCAGGGGCTGCTGGGCACTGGAGATACAAGGACTCTGCCTTCCTGAAGCCAAAAGACTAGTTCAGGAGTGGAGTGGGGGGAAGACATTAAACAAATAATCACAGAAGTGAATACAGGCCGGGCGCGGTGGCTCAAGCCTGTAATCCTAGCACTTTGGGAGGCCGTGGTGGGCAGATCACGAGGTCAGGAGTCTGAGACCATCCCATCCTGGCCAACATAGTGAAACCCTGTCTCTACTAAAAATACAAAAAATTAGCCGGGCGTGTTGGCGGGCGCCTGTTGTCCCAGCTACTGGTGAACCGGAGGGGATTGAAGTGACCGAGTCGGCCATGATCCACCCTGGGGACAGAGCCAGATCTGTCTCCTGAATACAAATTCCATACTGCTTACATAGTTTACATACTATGAAGATAAAATAGAAAGAGCCACAAGAGAGTATAATAAGTAACTTCTGGAGATCAGGTAAATTCTTCTAAGAAAGTGTCATCTGAGTTGAGATTGAATGAGCAAGAGTTAAGTAATGACAATGAGGGATGAAAGAAGCCTGAGAGCCTTTCAGGCAGGAGGCAAAGAATGAACACTGTCCTAAAGTGGGAGAAACACAGCTCACGGGAGCAGTAGTCTCCAAATTTCATTTTGATCATGTACAACAGTTTAAAAATTTGACCATACTATGAATACAATACCTGTGTATTTATGCATTTTTTATTCATAAACAGTATACATGAGATGGCTCTGTAATCCAAATATCTGAGAACCATTGCTTTATGTGAAATTGTGGTCTCTTTAGTCTCTAAGATTCTGGGGTTCTATGCTTCCAGAAAAAGACTGAACTCCATTGTGGAAACAAACTGTACATTTTTTGTCATTTTGTTATTGTTTAAAGAGGAGCTCCCTCCACTCACCAATTTGTATAATCTTCATGCCCCACAAAACCATGGGATAAAACATTTCCCATATGTCTGGAATGGAGAAGTTGATAAGTGATTTGGAGACAAAGAACATATCCAAATAAATCAATATGGTATAAAAGCTGATACAACATGACAGTAATACAGATACAACATGACAAAATAACAAAAATAACTTTCAAGATTTTTTAAAAGTGAAACATCACTTAAATGTTTCAGCATTTCCAAGTATTTATTGTTCTAAAAGCTAGAAACCCTGGCAATTGAGCAAAAGCCAGATTTTATTTTTGCATGTCTATTTCATATAGACAACTCCTAAATAAGTCTAGTAATGACTCTCTAAAATATATTTATAGATCTTACTCTCTGACACTATCCATGAAAACAAAATCTCAAATTTTATGAAACTTCTTGTTTTTATGGTAGCTGATATTTATTAAATTGTCAACAAAAGCAGAAAAATTGTAATGCTTGATCGTTTTTTAATTCAATAAATGCATACATATAATACTTTTTAGAATAAATCCAGACATATTCTTCTGTCAGGCAGGAAGGATTTCATTTACATAGCTAGAATCAGGTCTCATGTTAGTAAGGCCTTATTATTTTTACCAAGTATCTGTGACATGTACTTATCTAAAACCATATTAGAGATAATTAGAAGTAAACTTCACTTGTCAGAAAAGGTGTTCAAGGTATAGTGTGTTCCGATGTTATTTTTTCTTTATAGGAACAAATATAGAAACTGACATGAATTGCCATTGTTTTTTACAAGTGTTTACATTTATATTAAACCATGCCTTTCCCAAAGCTTTTCACAGTCCCCATCAAAAATTTTTCACAAATTGTATCAGTTATGAAATATAAACCCTCAAATTTTAAGAAGACGCACAAATGTATAGTACAAAGAAATTTCAAAAGGATAAAAGCGTATATTATTTCAAGTACTGGAAACACTTTCTAACGAATTTCATCCCTTTTGCATAAGCCTTTCTAATGAATTCCATCCCAATTTGCATATTTTAAAAAAGGTTACAAAGTAGAAAAATATTTGTCTTTTATCTAGTCATAGACTCAGAAGACACAATATATTAACCTATGCTAATAAAATATTTTAAACATATTAAATGAAAATTTATTTAAAATATTTAGCATTTTAAAAGTAGTAATATAAATAATATATAGTTTAATTGGTATAGCTCATTCATCAGAGCATACAATTGGAATTCTTAAAATCCATTATGCAAAAGCCCTTGAATTCTTTCCTTTTTCCAGTGGAGAAATAAAAGCAATAAAACAGAAGTACCAGTTTTGGGGAGAAATGAATTAATTTTGCTCTTTCCATCAGTAATGCAACTGAATTGGAATTTTCAAGACCATGCTATCCTCAGTGTTGGATGTTCCATTTCACAAGAAGATGAACTATTATTATACTCATTAGTGAACTCAGTAGTTCTTTTACACAAATTTCCCTTTTGAATGGAATATTTCAACATATTATAAATATATGGGTAATTAGGTGGATATGAATACATATATCTGTGAAAAAATATTTAATAAGTAACCCTAAACTGCAACATATTTTGAGATATTACATTTTTAAAACTTTAGATCCACAATGGCAAACCACTGGGTACTATTCGGTTGGTAATGGCACTAATGGGAGGTTATGGAAATTAAGGAACTGAAGCAACTTCTACCAAGGGCAACAGACACTGAAACACTAAGTTTTTGTATGTGGTTTATAATCTTAATATAAGACTGATCTTGCCTAGGTTCGTTGTATTTTTCAAACATTTTAAGGATACTCTTCACCTACTCCAAACAATACTAAAATGATCTTTCATTTGGTCATATTGACCTTTAGCACTTCTGAGCTTAGTATTTCTGAAGTACAATTGAGCAAGTTATGCTGCTTGAGGAGTAGATTGCTTAATGGTAAACTAAATCTTTCAAAACCAAGGATTATAAAATTTTCAGATTTTACCTATAGTTAGATTACATCTTCATTCTTGATGATTGAGATATTTGAATCAATCAATGTTGATGCATGTAAATACATTATATCACCAGTAACTCTTAATTAAGTTGGACATGCAGGCTGTATAATTTCTAATATAATCTTGGAATCAAATGGAAACACTGGAGTCCTCAGCACCAGTTATATGATGCCACTACAGTGCTCAAAATATCGAGGACCATTAAATATTGCCTATAGTTTTTAAAATAAATTATATTTTATTTGAAGGACATAAGAAGTGAATAAATAAGCCTTGTAATAAAAGAATTTATTTGACTTCAGATAATTTGCAGGGGGAGAAAATTATACAACCTGCTAATTCTTTGTTTCTTGTCTTGATCATATTTGCTCAATTCAAGTCTGAGAACCAATTCATAAGAGAATGTAAGATTAAAGAAAATACATGATATGGTTTGGCTCTGTGTCCCCACGCAAATCTCACCTCAAATTATAACCCCCACAATCCCCTTGTATCAAGGGTGGGACGAGGTGGAGGTAATTGGATCATGGGGATGGTCTCCCCCATGCTGTTCTCATGATGGTTAGTGAGTTCGCATGAGGTCTGATGGTTTTATAAGCATCTGGCATTTCCCCTGCTGGCACTCACTCTGTCCTGCTGCCCCGTGAGGAAGATGCCTGCTTCTCATTTGCCTTCTGCCATGATTGTAACTTTCCTGGGGCCTCCCCAGCAATGCAGAACTGAGAGTCAATTAAACCTCTTTCCTTTATAAGTTACCCAGTCTCGGGTATTCCTTCATAGCAGTGTGAGGATGGACTAACAACAACAACAACAAAAACACTTCTTTTAAGAGGGCACAAAGCACTGAAAAATAAATTTAAATTATAAATTAAGTTGCAGTATCGTATCTACTACCTTTATTCTCTGTGAATCAGTAAGCAAGAGAGAGCTTGAGAAGACTGAAGAGAAAGGGTGGTAGAAAGGAGATTTTGAGCTAGATGGAATCCATTAGAACGGAATGAAGTAATCACTGGATAGTAGAAAACATTCACAAGAGAATGAATGTATATAAGAAAGGGAATAATATTTTTAAATAAGCAAGCATACATAGTTCCTTCAGCAACCACCTACAGAGTCCAAAAGGTAAAGAATGTTGGCTTCTTTTATCAGCCACCTACTGTCACTTTTGTTCCATAGGATCCAGGTTATTTGTTAAGAGAAGAGAAAACAAAAATTAAAAGACAATAAAAAAGAATGTGTTGATATTTGCAACAAATAGCTGATTAGAGAGGAAATGGAGGGAAAAGAGAAACTGGAGAAAGATTAAGCTTCATATATGAGGAAGCAGTGGCCAATCGTGTGAAAAATACAGAATACAGCATTAGGAAAGAAGGTTTATTGCTTTTGATTTTGTTTTATAGTAAAAAACAACAACTCTGAAGGTAAAACTTTGTAAACTCAAAGCAGGTAGAGAGAATGTGGAAGAAGGAATGCTATCAGGCTGATAATTGGTATTGCAGATAAAGAGAAAGTGCTAGAGAGTTGCGGGAGTCTAAGGTGTCTTTGAGAATGTCATAGAGTCAGTAGAAAGACTGATATGGTTAGCAGCCTTCATTGGCATAGCTAAGACTTTGTTAAAGGAGGTCTGTGGGAAAGCACTTCCAACAGGTACAAGGAAATTGGGCATTTGTCAGGTAAAGATATTATCATTAATAAGGTTGTGAAAGTCATTCACTTTCCCCAAATATCAGAGATTAAAATAGGTGTAAACCTCCAGTGCATGGCTGGAGTGTGGGACTTTAATGGGTCATTTTGGTTGATATGGAGATGCACCATTCAGATCCAACTGCAGGGAAGAACGTTTTGCTCCATCTGCTGCCAGTACTCAGTGGACAACCTTTACTGGTGAGCTTCTTCAGGGATTGTCTCAGTTACAGAGAGCTGCTGCATCCAAGGTCATACATGCACTTCTAGGGGTGGCCTATCATGCAGTGACTAATTGAAACAAGATTTTAAAGGCCCAGCCATTTTAGCTCAAGAAAGGGGAACTCTGATGGGCCATTTTACTTCAAGAGATCCCTCTAGGGTGGTTTGAGGCTGTTAAATCTGCATAACAGCTTGATTTATCCAAGCCCATTCACCAGCCCTACTTTCTTCCCCTCTCTGCTATGGGTGTTGACCAAATAGCTGCTCCTAAACACTAAAATTTATGTCAGTGTCTGCTTCTCACAGAACCAACACTGTGAAATTCATCGATAATGACAGTAACCAATAGGAAAAATTTTTTAAATGCAGTTGAGTGGCAGATTGGGAGGAGAAAAGGGAAATAAAGTACATCTTTCAGTTCCAAGATTTCCAGAAATCATAATAATTTCTTTTTATGTCACATAAATTCCCACATATAGCTTCCCCTCCTTGTAAACAAATTTCCTTTTTTTTTCAAGCTTTTCTTGTAACAAATCTGTTTACCTTCCTTGCCTTGCCACTTCTGTTTTGTGTTTTACATGCTAATCTCCAGTTCAAAGATTCCCTTAGTATTTTTTCCCTGTGTTCATCCTGTTCACTTACTTGTATTGAATAAAAAGACTCAGGATAATAGATTAGCCATTTCTATCATGCAATGCATCCCCCTTTATCTGGAGAATTAAAACATTGTTGTTCCATATATCAGTTTCTTATTTACATCTTTTGAAAAAGCAACTGAATGATGACTGCACAAATTAGATGTAGGTTAAATTTTAATATGGCACTTGGCATCATTTCAAATCATAAGAAATTAATTCCTTTACTGCAAACCTCAGAATTTGTCCCATGTTTGATCTTGTTCATTTATGTTGTAATAGACATATTTACTATGACCTTGTAAATTATAATGATAATAAAATAGTTACAATTGAGTACTTAAAGTGTGGCAAGGTTTGTGCTAAGTGTTTTAATAGCATTATGCAAAAAAATCCTTAAAATAACAACTTAAAGTAAACACTATTACTATTTTCTTCTTATTGGTAGAGAATCTAAGTCTAGAAAGGATACGTAACTTACTGCTATGGTTAGGCTTTGTGTCTCCACCCAAATCGCATCTTGCATTGTAATCCCCATAATCCCCAAAATCCCCACGTGTCAAGGGAGAGACCACGTGGAGGTAATTGAATCATGAGGCCTTTCCCTCATGCTGTTCTTGTGATAGTGAGTGAGATCTCAGGAGATCTGATGGTTTTCTTTTCCCTTTGTTCAGCACTTCTCCTTCCTGCCACCCTGTGAAGAAGGTGCCTGGTTTCCCCTTTTCCTTCTGCCATGATTGTAAGTTTTCTGAGGCCTCCCCAGCCCTGCTGAACTGGTAGTCAATTAAACGTCTTGCTTTTACTAATTACCCTTCTAAGGCAGTTATTTATAGCAGTATAAAAATAGACTAATACACTTACCCAAGAACGCAATATATGTGACAGCTCTAGGGAGACAGCCCAGGTCTGCCTGATACAAACCCATAGATAAAGCTAGTAGACAACACTACAAGAAGTCACCAAATGGCCAGCTATGATCTAAAATAAGAAAGTCTAGGAAAAGTGAAAGAATAATGTCAAGGTATATACTTTTGTACAATTTGACATTCCTAATGACAGGGTCAAGCAAGCTAACAGAGGCATCTGTATTAAAGAGCAATGGGACAGTAACAATTGACCAGTCTATATACAGTGACATATGCCTACTCATTAACATACATAACTTAGTCCTTAATTATACTTCTATTTTTGTTTATTAGAGATCATTGCCTCAGTAAGGAAGGAAATCATTGTCAAGACTAATGCTAGTAACCCTTGAAATAAGTTAATGTCATTTCATGTTGGAAAATACTATTCATTTGAATTGAAATAAACGTTTAAAACCATAGGAAGTTGATATGATTTGGATTTGTGTCCCTGACCAAATCTCATGCCAAACTGTAATCCCCAGTGTTGGAGGAGGGGTCCGTGGGCAGATGATTGGCTCATGGGGGCAGGTTTCCCCCTTGCTGTTCTCATAACAGTGAGTTCTCATGAGATCTGTTTAAAAATGTGTGCACCTCTCCCTTCACTCTTCCTCCTGCTCTAGCCATGTAGGATGTGCCTGCTTCCCCACTGCCTTCTGTCATGATTGTAAGTTTCCTGAGGCCTCCCCAGCCATGTGGAACTGTGAGTCAATTAAAATTCTTTTCTTTATAAATTACCCAGTTTCAGGTATTTCTTTATAGCAGTGTGAGAACAAACTAATACAGAAGTATTAGAAGAAAATGAGCATCAATTAAACATTTATTACAACATCTAAATAAGTGTCTAAGGTTATCATTATACCTTTGAGAAGAATATGAAGAGTAAAAAATAATTATATCATTCATTCATTCAAAAACCTTTCACAGAGCATCCTCTGAATATAAAATATTTTATAAATTATTTTATTTAATCTTCATAATAATATTATAAGGTAGATGTTAGTATCTCCTTCTTATAAATAAAGAAACAAAGCCTTAAAGACTTTAAGCAATGTGCCTGTGGTCACACAGCTGGGAAGTGGCACATCTGGCCTTACACTGAGGCTTGTCTGGCTCCAGAGCCTATGTTGTATGAGTGTTTCCTGGTAAGGTAACATTCACGTGAAGTCTAGTGAGAGCAGGTAAAACAATCCCTAAGCAATCTGCATACACCATCCCTCCTCTTCCTCCCAAGGACAATCTATGGGGAAACTCATGGGCAGAATGTCACACTATATGGCAGAGTATCAGCTTAAAAGGTCAATAAACTTCACAGTAAAGCATTCTGCTCATCCATGGAAAATAAATTGCTCATATTTCTGCTTAGTAAACAAAAGAAAGCTAATTTATGACCTTCACATTTTGGGTAAATTTTCTCAGAACCTAAAAGTTAATAATATATAAATCATAGCAGTCTGACCAGTTATCATGTTTTCTAAAAATAGTTTTTAAATGATGTTAACAAGAAATGAGAGCTTTAAGTACTAAGGGAAACCAAATAAATATGAATCAAATGAAGGAAATACAAAGAAGTCAAACTAAGGTGGTGAGGATACAAATGAGTTATGCTATGAGGAGAATATCTAAGAATAAAGGGTGCTGCCATAAAAACCCAAAGAATGAGCCAGCCTGCAAAGGCTAGAAGCAATCAATTATTAGTATGATGTAAGAAAGACTGACTAGGAGAAAATTGAGAAGGAACCCTTAGAATGGATTCTCAGGAAAGATTGCTCTGACTATTAAACTGTGAGTTTTTAGAACAATCTATTTACCACAGGAAGCTGTGAAACTGCCATCATTTAGGACAAACAGGGATTAGACTCTCAGAACCACTAAAAGCAAGTGCTAGCAGATACATTAGTGGAAAATGAAGAGTCACCTTCTTATTGCTTACTCCTTTCTATACAACTTACAAAGTCTTCTTTGTCCTTGGCTGAAAGTTCACATGTTTGTTAAAAGACGCATATTTTTACCTAGTTGACTGATTTATACTCCTTTTGAACTCCAGAGTTTCTGCAGGACTTGCTTAACTCTCTCTAAATGTCATGAAGTGTCACAGGTGTTGAGCTTGTGATTGTGACAGAGACTTTTTATGAAAACATACTCTCATTATGGAAAAATCAGAATATACAGACAAATAATTCAATATTACCAATATCATAACCACAGAAGGATATAGTAACATTTCAGTGAACAAACTTTCAAATATTTCACACGTGTGTGTATTAATATAGATTTGTGTTTATGAAGATTATCATTATACTGTACTGACTCTTCCATAATTTGCTTAAATTAACACATGAAAATTATCACCAACATAATTAAATTGTTTTCTAAGTATTTTTTTTTTAATTTTATTATATTTTAAGTTCCAGGGTACATGTGTAAGACATCCAGGTTTGTTGCATAGGTAAATGTGTGCCATGGTGGTTTGCTGCACCTATCAACCCACGACCTAGATATTAAGCGCAGCATGCATTAGCTATTTTTCTTGATGCTCTTCCCCACTCCGCCCTCCCCCAACAGTCTTCAGTGTGTGTTGTTCCCCTCCCTATATCCATATATTCTCATTGTTAAGCTCCCACTTATAAGTGGGAATATGCGGTGTTTGGCTTTCTGTTTCTGTGTTAGATTGCTGAGGATAATGGCTTCCAGCTCCATCCATGTGCCTGTAAAGGACCTGATCTCATTCCTTTCTGTGGCTGCATAGTATTCCATGGTGTTGTATGTACCACATTTTCTTTATCCTGTCTATTATTGGTCGGCATTTGGGTTGATTCCATGTCTTTGCTATTGTAGATAGTGCTGCAACAAACATACACGTGCATGCATCTTTGTAATAGAATCATTTATATTGCTTTGGGTGTATACTCCGTAATGGGATTGCTAAGTCAAATGGTATTTGCTGTTCTAAATCTTTGAGGGATCGCCTCACTGTCTTCTACAATGGTTGAACTAATTTACCTTCCCAACAGTGTAAAAGTGTTCTTATTTCTCTGCAGTCTTGCCAGCATCTGTTGTTTCTTGACTTTTTAATAATTACCATTCTGACTGGTGTGATATGGTATCTCATTGTGGTTTTGATTTGCATTTCTCTAATGATCAGTGATGTTGAGCTTTGTTTATATGTTTGTTGACTGCATGTATGTCTTCTTTTATCTGTTCATGTCCTTTGTCCACTTTTTAATGGGGTTGATTTTTTTCTTGTAAATTTCTTTAAGTTCCTTGTAGATTCTGGATATTAAACCTTTGTCAAATGGATAGATTGCAAAAGTTTTCTCCCATTCTGTAGTTTGTCTATTCACTGATGATAGTTTCTTTTGCTGTGCAGAAGCTCTTTAGTTTAATTAGATCCCATTTGTCAATATTTGCATTTGTTGCAATTGCTTTTTGCAATTTCATTATAAAATCTTCCATGCCTATGTCCCCAGTGGTATTGCTAGTTTTCTTTCTAGGGTTTTCATAGTTTTGGATTTTACATTTAAGTCTTTAATCTGCATACATAGTACAGATATATAACTATAAATTATCTATTGCTGGACACTAGACAGTTTCTAATTTCTTACTATTATATATAATGCCACAATGTCTACTTTTGTACCTAAGTTTTTGTCGTAGCTTTAATCACTTCTTTAAGAGAAATTCTGGAATTGTTGGGTCAAAGAGTTTGCATATTTAACTAATTATTTAAGAAACCTGAAAATAGAATGTACCTTTCTGCAGAAAGGAGTACATTGTAGCGTCTGGAGTCAAGAACCATGGGCTGATTCTATGTGGCTCACTTTCCTATCTGTAATATGGAATTTATAAAATTACCTCATACAATCATGGTGATTATTTAATACATGAAAATATGTAAAATACTTAGAATAGTACCTATCAGAGATGAAACTCTCACAAATGTTTATTTTATTCTTCTTCTTATTGTTATTGCCATGATTATTTCCAAATAACATTATCATCAAAAGTCCTTTACCTTCAACTAGATGACAATATCATCACAAAAATAGTTATTACTATTACATTTGAAATTTAGTAGAAGGGTGAAGTGGATCATGCCTGTAATCCCAGCACCATGGGAGAATAAATCAGGTAGATTGTTTGAGTCCAGGAGTTTGAGGCCAGTCTGGGCAACCTGGCAAAACCCTGTCTCTACTAAAAATAAAAAAAACCTTGTCTCAAAAAAATAGTCATTGCTATTTTAATTTTTATTTGTTTGATTAATAGTAAGGTAGGATGTTTCTAATATGTTCATTGGCCATTTTTTTTCTTTTTCTTTTCTTTTCTTTTTTTTTTTTTTTTGAGACAGAGTCTTGCTCTGTTGCCAGGCTGAAGTGCAATGGCTCGATCTCAGCTCACTGCAACCTCTGCCTCCCGGGTTCAAGTGATTCTCCTGCCTCAGCCTCCCCAGTAACTGGGAGTACAGGTGCGTGGCACCATGCCCAGCTAATTTTTGTATTTTTAGTAGAGACGGGGTTTCACCATGTTGGCCAGGATGGTCTCGATCTCTTGACCTTGTGATCCACCCAGCTCGGCCTCCCAAAGTGCTGGGATTACAGGCATGAGCCACCACACCCGGCCTCATTGGCTATTTTTATGTTTCTTCTGTGCCTTTTCTGGTTATAGTCCCTGTGGTTTACTTTGCTGCCGCAGGTATTTTTCTCTTTGCTTACTGATCTGTAATGAGGCTACTTCTTTCCTGTCTAATAGGACAACCTTTTGCATAATTTCAAGCCAATGTCTATAGCTTTAAATAATTTCTAAAATAAAAATACTCATACATTTCCTCTTGCATTTTCCCACTGAGTGCTATTCTCAGAGACAAAATGTTTATACACTAGGACACTTTTTACAATTTTATATACCATTCCCCAAATGTGTTTTTCCATCTCTTTAATTTTCATTTGAATTCTAATACCTTTCAGCTCTTTGGCTTAGTGAGTTCTTTTTGATAGCTTATATTGCTATGACTTAAGTTCAAAATATTGACCTTTTATTGGCCTCTAGCCAAAAAAAGAAAGAAAGTTCATCTATATAAAAAAGCTTCATATTATTGACACTACTCTTGAAGTCTTTACTCCCTTGGGCTAAATAGGCCAAATGCTTTGCTTTTTCCTCATTACACTAACTTCCCAAGTCTTTAATGACTCATAATACAGCATATAATTTAAGGAAATAATCTTTACAATCAGATATGTACTCAAATTCTAGCTCTACTCAATGAATTTGTGTAAGTCACTTAATATCTCAGCATCATTTTTTCTTACACATAAAATGGAAATAATAATATATATCTCAAAGGAGCAGTAGGAAGGTTACATGAGATAAAGTGTGTGGCAGTTTGGGTGCTTAATAAATGAGTAATAATTTTATGTTTAATCATTATCATTGTTCTTCAATGAACATTTATATAGTTATATGATTATGTAGTTATCAGGTATCTAACAGAAATCTTGGAGCCATCATTAGATTCTTCTTCTTTAGCATTCCCTCCCTTCACATCTAATCTGTCATCAAGTCCTATCAAGTTAACACCTAAATATGCTTCACATGCATCCACGCAGCTCCATCCCTAATGCCAATACACTCACCCAGATCCTCATCATGACTTCTTTGACTTCTCAGACGGATTAGCACTTTCAAAGTCCATTTTCAATAAAGAGTATGAGACTCTGTCCACTTCCTCCCGCCTCCTCAGAACAAAGTCATGGATTCCGTTATCTTCTTCCAGTTTTGTTCCTTCTCCAGCCTCAGTTCTACCAGGTGTCAGGACTCCATGGGGGCTTGATGGAGCAGCCCTCAGCCTTGAGTGAGGCCACGGAAACTTTGCCCCACTGCTTCTTACCTCACAGGGGTGGTTTTCAGGGATTCTTTGGGACAGAAAAAAAAAAGTCAATTTTCGAGAACTGCTGTCCAAAGGCTATTTCTAGGTCATAAATGTAAGTATGGCACTGGTAAACTACAATGCTTTCCACAGTTGCTCATTTCTTAAAAGAAAAGTCACAATTATTGAGCATGAAAGTCAAGGTCTTTAAAAATGTACACTCACTCTATCCCTGCAGCCTCATCCTTGTCGTACTTTCCTGCATCAATCGCCCTTTTGAAATATTTTGTACTATAATCACAAACATTTTTGCCATTTCCAGAATATTCTGTGGGCATTTGCTCAAAAGAATATTAGGATCTTTGCTCAAAATATTCTGCCTAAAGTACCATTTAATCATTGATTCATTCAAGATGAATGGAAGAAAAACTGACACCTACTAAGCTTTAAGTAAATTCCAAGTACGTTTAAAAATTAAATAATCCTGTGAAGTAAATATTGTTCTTACTATTTTACAATGGAAAAAATTATGTTTTTGCCCAAGTTCACACATGTAAACTACAGAGCTGGGATTTTATTTCTTTCCCATACTTCAAAATATTTATTAGATTCCTACTCTCTTTACTATAGTGGAATATTATGGACATAAAGATGAATTAAAAGCAGATTTTTATATAAAAAATCAGCCTTGTAGGACAGCAGCTCAGAAATCCCTTATTCATGAAGACATTCATGTTTTCATAAGGACTGTTAGGGGCATAGTCACATTCTGCTGATTAACTAACAAACCATGGCTGCTCCATTTCCTGACATGGTTTCTCTCTTCGCACTTCCCTGCCTGGTGTGGCACTTTCAGAATCTTTAAGAAACTTCTCAATTTAAATAGAAAAGTAGCATCCTTACTGCTTTAAGCAGCTTAAGAAAAGACTTCAGAAAAAAATTAGAGGGTTGAAATTCATGGCCAAAATAGGACACATATATATAGTCAGTATCATTGAGAATTAATTGAAAGGCCATTATTTTCTGTTCTACGCTTGAGGAATCTAATGTAGATAAATGGCAGACTATGTAAATAGGAGAAATAACAGAAATGGAATTCAAGCACTTGAAATCTTAGTCTGTCATTTTTCCATCAAATTTTATTGTGTCCCTTGTCATAAAATTATAAAACTAATTATAGTGGTAGATGATAGATAGATAGATAGATAGATAGATAGATAGATAGATAATAGAGATAAAGACAGATGCTTTTGTATTTTTTATAATTAAAAAACTTAAAGCACTAAAAAAAACTATCCCAGACCCTTGCATAAACATGACTGCAATTTAGGTGAATGTTTCTACTTATAACTTTTGAAATGTAAAACTCTAGGGCCCTGAGATTTCCAATGGGTCCTGAGCCAACTTTTGCAAGCCACTAGTGTAGCAGAGGGAATACTAGATTGAAAAACAGAGTAACTAATTTAACTAGCTGTCTGACAGGTGACAGTCATTTCAACTTTTTTATTAGTTTTCTCATCTTAAAAATTAATAGTAATAACATGTGCATCTTGAAAAATTGGTAGAATAAAATAAAGCATATCAAAAAATTTATAAAAAATGAAGCACCATCAAAATTTCTGATATCATTTTTATAGTGCTTGTTTTATAATCAGAGTTACATGGATTATGAAACTAAACATTAGAATGATAATTTAGATTAGAACTAGAAAGGGCTGTAACACTACAATCTCAGTCTTCAATTTAGGACACTGAAGTTCAGAATAGCTAAATGACTTCCCTAATATCATATAGTCATTGCTTAAAATGTTACATAAGTGTATGTTCTATTTCGTTATAAACACTGCCATTTATTTAAACAACCATTCTTATTAATATCTGTACTTTAATAAAGAAAAGTATGAGTGATAAGGATAGGAAGTAGGTATAGTTATATTAGAATATCAGTATACATTTTTTAAAATGCACTGAATTAACTGTGTCTATATTATCTACATATCAAGAAACTCTATCTTTAAAAAGAATGAATTGATTGGATTTAGAGAATGTGTTAGTCCATTCTTGCACTGCTATAAATAAATACTTGAGGCCGGGTAATTTATAAAGAAAAGATGATTAACTGGCTCACAATTATGCAGGGTGTACAATACTGCTCCAGCAACTGCTCCTGGTGCAGGCCTCAGGAAGCTTTCAATAATGAAGGAAGATGAAGAGGTAGTAGTTATGTCATATGGTTAGATTGGTAGCATGAGAGACAACAGGGATATCCCCCTCTGTTAAATAAACAGATTTAACATGAACTAATTGAGTGAGAGAGAACTCACCTATCACCAAGGGGATGGTGTTAAGTCATGGGGCATCTGGTCTCATAAAACAACCACCTTCCAACAGGCCCCAATTCCAACACTGAGAATAACATTTCAACAGGAGATTTAGTGGGGACACACATCCAAATCATATTGGAGGAGTAAATGTGTTTGTAGAGATAGAGACATAGATTTAGATATCTAGATCAAAATACATAACTAGATTTATTGGTTTCATGTACCAAGAAAGAGAAGCATAGAATAAGTAATTTTTCTAGGATGAATCACATAAATAATAAATATCAGGGACATGACTAGAGACTGGATTTTTCTAACTCAAAACCCTTTCTTTTAATCCTTAAAATAAATAGTACTATATACTGATGAAATATTCTAGGTTATTCTCTATATAATATTAACTAATCATGGTTAATTAACAAGGAGTTCCAATTCTATTGAAACTTAAATAGGAGAATTATTTAGAAGTTGAGAAAAGATGCTGCAACTTCAGTTAGTTTTAAGGATGAGTAAGATACTGCAAGGTGGACAAAGAATACAAGAACACTCAAGTAAGAGAAAATTTCAGTGGCAATGTCATGATGAATGAGAGGCCAAGACATTTCTAGAGGTTAAAACAGTCCAATGTGCTAACTTTGAATTTAGTGAAACTTTACCTATTAAATATTCTTCATCTACTTCCTTGAGGTGTAAAATTAGTTTGTTTATTTGAAATCTTTCATTTTCTTTCATGTAGGCATTTATAGCTATAAACTTCCCTCTTAGTTCTGCAGTGCTCTATCCCATAAGCTTGGGTAAACTGTATCACATTTTTATTTGTCTCAAGATTTTATTTCCATTTTAATTTCTTCTTTGGCCCCTGGTTTGTTCAGGAGTGTGCTGTTTAGTTTTTACATATTTGTGAATTTTCCAATTTTCTTTATCTAAATGATTTCTAGTTTTATATCATTGTGATCAGAAAAGATACTTAATGTGATTTCAATGTTCTTCAATTTTTCAAGAATTGTTTTGTGGCTTAATATTATCAAACTCAAAGAACGTTCTTGTGCACTTAAGAAGTGTATATGTTCTGCTGCTGTTGGATGGGGTGTTTTGTATATATGTGTTAAATCCATTTGGCTATAATGTTCAAATCCACTGCTTATTTATTTTCTTTCTGTATATTCTGTTTATTATTAAAAGTGGGGATTTTGAGGTCTCCTATTATCATTGTATGGGAGTTCATATCTCCTTTCAGTTCTTTTATTGTTTGCTTTATATGTTTAGGTGCTCTGATGTTTGGTGCATATATATTTACCATTTTTATATCTTCTTGATGAACTGACTCCTTTATCACTATATAGTAGCCTTCTTTTTCTCTTGTGACTAGTTTTTGTTTGCTTGTTTGTTTTGAAACAGAGTCTCACTCCATCACCCAGGTTGGAGTGCAGTGGCACGATCTTTTTTTTTTTTTTTTTTTTTTTTTTTTTTTGAGACGGAGTCTCGCTCTGTCGTCCAGGCTGGAGTGCAGTGGCGCAGTCTCGGCTCACTGCAAGCTCCGCCTCCCAGGTTCACGCCATTCTCCTGCCTCAGCCTCTCCGAGTAGCTGGGACTACAGGCGCCTGCCACCACGCCCGGCTAATTTTTTGTATTTTTAGTAGAGACGGGGTTTCACTGTGGTCTCGATATCCTGACCTCATGATCCGCCCACCTCGGCCTCCCAAAGTGCTGGGATTACAAGCGTGAGCCACCGCGCCCGGCCGGTGGCACGATCTTGACTCACTGCAACCTTTGTCTCCTGGGTTCAAGTGACTCTTGTGCCTCAGCCCCCCAAGTAGCTGGGATTTACAGGCATGTGCTAGCATGCCCAGCTAATTTTTGTATTTTCAGAAGGGACAGGGTCTCATCATGTTGGCCAGGCTGGTCTCAAACTACTGACCTCAAGTGATCTACCTGCCTTGACCTCCCAAAATGCTGAGATTACAGACATGAGTCTTGTGGCTAATTTTCACTTAAAATATACTTTCTCTGATATAGGTATAGGTACTCCTGGTCTCTTTTGGTTACCATTTGCATGGAATTTCTTTCTCTATGCTTTTCGCTTTCAGCTTATCTGTGTCCATAAAACTAAAGTGAGTCTCTTGTAAGCAGCAAATCACTATGCTTTAAAAATTTATTCAGCCACTCTATGTCTTTTCATTGGGGAATTTAATCCACTTATTTAAAGTTTTTTTGTTATACTTTAAGTTTTAGGGTACATATGCACAATGTGTAGGTTTGTTACATATGTATACATGTGCCACGTTGGAGTGCTGCATCCATTAACTCGTCATTTAGCATTAGGTATATCTCCTAATGCTGTCCCTCCCCCCTCCCCCCACCCCACAACAGTCCCCGGAGTGTGATGTTCGCCTTCGTGTGTCCATGTATTCTCATTGTTCAATTCTCACCTATGAGTGAGAACATGCGGTGTTTGGTTTTTTGTCCTTGCGATAGTTTACTGAGAATGATGATTTCCAGTTTCATCCATGTCCCTACAAAGGACATGAACTCATCATTTTTTATGGCTGCATAGTATTCCATGGTGTATATGTGCCACATTTTCTTAATCCAGTCTATCGTTGTTGGACATTTGGGTTGGGTCCAAGTCTTTGCTATTGTGAATAGTGCCGCAATAAACATACGTGTGCATGTGTCTTTGTAGCAGCATGATTTATAGTCCTTTGGGTATATACCCAGTAATGGGATGGCTGGGTCAAATGGTATTTCTAGTTCTAGATCCCCGAGGAATTGCCACACTGACTTCCACAATGGTTGAACTAGTTTACAGTCCCACCAACAGTGTAAAAGTGTTCCTATTTCTCCACATCCTCTCCAGCACCTGTTGTTTCCTGACCTTTTAATGATGGCCATTCTAACTGGTGTGAGATGGTATCTAATTATGGTTTTGATTTGCATTTCTCTGATGGCCAGTGATGATGAGCATTTTTTCATGTGTTTTATAAGTAAGAGCATGCTATAGCCATTTTGTTAATTTATTTCTGACTCATGTAGTTTCTTTGTTCTTATATTCTTCTCTTACAGGCTTTCTTTGTAGTTGGATGACTTTATGCAGTGGTATACTTTGATTTATTTCTCTTAATCTTTTGAGTATCTACTACATGTTTTTCCTCTGTGTTTACTATAAGGCTTATATAAAATATATCTCATAGCATTCTAGTTTAAGCTTATAACAACTTAACTTTCATTGCATACAAAAACTCAATAATTTTACTTCCCACTTCCTCATATTTTAAGTTATCAATTTTAAAAATTACATCTTTTTATATTATGTATCTTATAACAAATTATTGCAGTTACAGTTATTTTAATACATTTATATTTTAACTTTTATAGAGTTGAAAATGATTTACACATCAATATTACATTATTAGAGGGTTCTGACTTGACTATATTTTTATTTTTACTGCTGAGTTTTGTACAGTCATATGTTTTTATGTTGTTAATTAGCATTGTCTCATTTCAGGTTGAAAAAAAATCTCTTTAGAATTTCCCATAAGGTTCGATATTTAGAATATCATAGTGGTGATGAACTTCTTCAGATTTCATTTGTTTTTTAAAGTCTTCATTTGTCCTTCATTACTAAGGAAAGTTTTTTTAGGTATAGTATGCTCAGTTGGCAGTTTTATTATTTCAATACCCTGAATATATAATCTCACTCTCTACTAGCAAAGTTAGCAGACAAAAGGATATAATAAAAATTAAAGTAGAAATAAAAGAAATAGAGAATAGAATAAAAATCAACAAAGCTAAAAGCTGATTTTATGAAAGATAACCTAGGAAATACCATTCCAGACATAGGACCTGGCAAAGATTTCGCAATGAAGATGCCTAGAGCAATTGCAAAAAAATAAAAATAGACAAATTGGACCTAAGTACACTAAAGAGCTTCTGCACAACAAAACCAAATATCAACAGAGTGAATAGATCACCTACAGAATCTACAGAATGGGAGAAAATATTTGCAGATGGTGAATTCAATAAAGGCTCGATATTTAGAATCTATAAGGAACTTAAACAAATTTGTGAGAAAAAAAAACCCCATTAAAAAGTGGGCAAATGACATAAACAAAAGCTCCTCAAAAGAAGACATACATGCAGCCAACAAGCATATGAAAAAATGCTCAACATTTCTAATTAGAGAAATACAAGTTAAAACTACAAAAAGGTGCCATCTCACATGAGTCGGAATGACTATTATTAAAAAGTCAAAAAATAAGAGATGCTGTTGAGCTTGTGGAGAAAAGAAAACACTTATACACTGCTGGTGGGAATGTAAATTAGTTCAGCTATTGTGGAAAGCAGTTTGGCAGTTCCTCAAATAATTTAAAACAGAATTGCCGTTTGACCTAGCAATCCCACTGTTGGGTATACACCCAAAGGAATATAAATCATTCTACCATACAGACATATGCTCTCATATATTCATCACACCACCATTCATAATAGCAAATACATAGAATCAACCTAAATACCCATCAACAGTTACCTGGATAAAGAAAATGTGGTACATATATGCCATGGAATACTATGCAGCCTCACAAAAGAATGAGATTATGTCCTTTGCAGCAACATGGATGAGGCATTATCCTAAACAAACCAACACAGGAACAGAAAACCAAATACCACGTGTTCTCACTTATAAGTGGGAGCTAAACAAAACAGACACTGGGGCCTACTTGAGGGTAAAGTCTGGGAGAAGGGTGAGGATCGAAAAACCACTATGCTTATTTCCTAGTTGACAAAATAATCTGTGCACCAGATCCCCACAACACATAATTTACCTATATGACAAAACTACACATGCACCCCTCAAGCAAAAATAAAAGTTAAAAAAATAAAATTTAAAAATAAATGCAAAAAAAATTGGTAAGACTTTAGATAAACTATCCAAGGAAAAGAGAGAGAATGCACATAAATAAAATTATGAATGAAATAATATCCATCATCACTAATACCACAGAAATGCAAGGGACTGAAAGGGATTACTATGAACAAATTATAAACCAAAAAATTGAATAACCCAGAAGAAATATACATCCCTAGAAACATACAATCTACAAAGATTGAATCATGAAGAAATAAAGAATCTAAATAGACAAATAACAAGTAAGGATTGAATCAATAATAAATTTTACCAAGAAGATGGTTGCCAGGAGCTAGGGTATTAGAGGAGGCAGGGGATACATTGATCAAAGGGAACAGATATCAGTTACAAGATAAATAAGATTTGGGGATCTAACATACAGCATGGTGACTATAGTTAATACCATATTGTATACTTAAAATTTGCTAGGAGAGTAGATATTCAATGTTCTCACTACACACACACACACACACACACACACACACACAATAACTAGGTGAAGTGATGGATGTGTTAACTAACTTTGTGGTAATAATTTCACTATATAGATGTGGTGTATCAAATTAAAAAAACAGTCTAGTGGGTACAGTGGAGACTAGAAGCATAGGGGAATAAAAGATCTAGGAGGAGAGGAACTGTGTGTGTTTTGTCCAACCAAATATTACTATTGACTAACAGAATGACAAACAACAAAACTGATAGATAAATGAGCGAAGTGGAGAGGAGGAAATGTAGAGCTACATTAAGAAAGATCCTGAATTCCACGCTAAAGATTTCAGAAATAATTTATATTTTGCTGACCAATCTGAAGCTTTTAAAGAGATCTGTGACAAGGTCAGGCTTGTATTTCAAATAAATCATCTGGTGGCAGAGAATAAAATTGAGAGAATTAGATATAGAGACAGCAAATCAAAAACATGTCTGCAATCAATTAGAAAAAGAGAGGGAATGACAACCTGCTAGACACTTGGTGATGTGTTTAACCAATTTTCAGAAAGAAATTTTTGAGAAAGGCAAGAAGAGTACTGGTTCTATTGAATTAGAAGTGCCCACAATACCACAATACATTTTGATAGCACATTCTACAAAATGCATACCTATAAGTTAAAGTAACCTGTTACTTATAGAGTAAACCTTACAGAGAAACCTTTAGGCCAAACTTAAAACATGTAAGGAGGCATCATTAGGCTAAACTTGATTTAACACTCCCCTTTCATTTATTGCTTTAAAACATTATCTTTCATCCTGATTCTTGAACCATTTGCAAGAATTACACTATTTTAAATAATTCATTTATTCCCCATTGATTATAGAATAAATTCCAAATATCTTTACATGGCATTTAAAGCTCAAACTACTTCACCAGTTTCTTGTCTCACCATATCTTGATTCAGACTGAGTATTCTTACATCATTTCTTCTTCTGGGTGGATGGTTTTGATAATATTTTATAAGGGTCCTCAGAAGATTCTACATGATAAAGCACCACTCATCTTGGTAATGAACCTGATAATGTGTATTTATAGTGGCTTTTTTTCTCTCCCTGTTTTGCTATCCTCATCCCTTACTCTTAATGCTTAGAATCAATCCCCAAAGTACCTGCACACAAGTTTTAGTCTCAGGCTCTGATTTTGGTGGATCTCAAACTAAGACATACTGGCTAAATTTTGCTCATCCTTTAAGACTCTTCTTAGGTATAATTACAAAAAATATTTCCTTCCTCCTTCTTTCTCTCTCTCCCATTTGACTGGTGCTCCTCCCCAATGCCACCTATCAACATCACCCCCTGTGATAATTATTTGCAAGCCTTTTTGAGAACTGAGTCTGTGTCAGAATCATCTTTGTATCTATAATACCTAGGTATTATAGTGAATAATGTGATACCTAGATGGTCATAATAATATATTCCATATCAATTTTAAATAAAATAATTTATTATGTGGTTAATCAATATGGTTACTGCTTTTCATTTGTCTTCTGCTAACATTTTGGGAAGAAAAATCTATTCTCTACTAACTCTTTTCCCATATTTCATGCTCAATTTTAGAATATTAATATCTGGTTTCCACTCTCACCATTCATATGTAACTGGCTTCTCAAAATTTAGAACTGTATTTTAATTGCTAAATCAAGTGACTCCTTATCAGTGTTCTTCTTTATCAGTCTCTCTGGAGGGCCTGACACTGTTGACTACTTCCTTTTTCTGGAAACTTAGTTTCCAGGATATAACTGTCTTCTATTCCTGTTTCCTCTTTGATTATTCTTTCTCACTTTCCTTTATTATCTATCATCGTTTCCCTCTATATTCCTATTGAATTATATTTTTCCTGTATTTCTGCCTTTGACTTCTTCTCTGCTAGCTCTGTGCATTTTCTCAGGTGTTCAAATAAGGCAAACACCAACCCATCCAGCTGTTTATGTACCTCACTTCCGTTTTCTGTGCATCACTTTCCTTTTTCTGTCAATAAATCTTCTTCCATCATGTAGCTGTGCTGGAGTTTCAGACTGTACTCTGGCTCAGGAGGCTGCTGGATTCACGAATCAGTCATTGCTAAATTAAATTCCTTTAAATTTAATTTACCTAAAGTTTTCATTTTATCAGGAGAAGAAAATAACTATTTGAAAGGTGAGATTTCTGCTTCAGGAAATGTTGTACTAGGTCAGTGGCTCTGAAATGGAAACAATTTTGCCTCCTAAGGGATATTTGGCAATTATTACACGCATTTTGGTCACAACTGGGAAGGGGAGGGTGCTACTGAAACCAGTGGGTAGAGAATAAGGATGCTGCTATATATTCAATGTTCAGAACAGCCTACCACAACAAATAATTATCAAGCTCTCAAAGTTAATAGTACCAAGGTGGAAAGCCACCGCTTGGGTGTTTTGGCCCAGTTAAAGGATATGCACATACACATACACATACACATACACATACACATACACATACACATCACATACACATACACATACACATACACATACACATACACATACACATACACAAAGCTTGAAGGCATTGGAGAAATAAAAAGTAGTAAAGAGTCATCAAGATCAAGCACAGAAGAAAACTTAGGCTAAGGATTTTTATTGTGATGGTGTTGAAATAAACTTGTTGAGAACATACGTCTTAATGCGACTTAGTTTTAGTTTTTCAACCCATGAAATGTATTCTAAATGTATTTATGCTTTCTGTGAACTTCCTCAGCAGTGACTTGTAGTTTTCAGTGAAGAGATCCTTTTTGTTTTTTAAAAATATATATTCCTGAGTATTTTTAGTTTTATGATGCTCTTACAAATGATTTTTAAAGTTCGTCTTCCAAATGTTGTTAGTAGTATGCAAATAAAATTGACTTTGTATTGACTTTATTAAATTCGCATTAATTCTAGAATTACAAACCTTTAAATCTAATTTCTCCAGTGGATTTTAAAAATAATCTTATTTTTGGACAATTGAAGGCATCCTATTCAACCCTATAATTATTATTCACTCTGACTGACTAGTTATTTTCAGACATTTTTAAAGGAAAAAAACCTGCGTTCAAATGAAATTTCGACTGGTAACCCAAAACAGGTATCTGATAAATACACACACACACACACACACACACACACAAACACATATGCATGTATTATATACACGTATGTATATATTATACACATACATGTATATATTACATGTATATATACACACACACCCTGACATTAGAGATGAGGTCTCACTATGTTGCCCAAGTTGGTCTCAAACTCCTAGACTCAAGTGATAATCCTGTCTCGGCTTCCTAAGGTTCTGGGATTACAGGTGTGAGCCACTGCACCCAGCCTGGGTGACTTTGAATATAGGCAAAACACGGAGTAGTAATCAAAGATAGTTGATAATTCCAGGAATACAAATTTCATATTAAAGTCATGAAAGGAGAAAAAAATAAGGAGGGAACACACAAACACAAAACTTCTATCCCTAGAAAGATAGAAGTAGTAGAAGTTTTCTGAATTAATTTGTAAACTTTTTTTTTTTTTTTTTTTTTTTTTGAGACGGAGTCTTGCTCTGTCGCCCAGGCTGGAGTGCAGTGGCGCAATCTCGGCTCACTGCAAGCTCTGCCTCCCGGGTTCACGCCATTCTCCTGCCTCAGCCTCTCCGAGTAGCTGGGACTACAGGCGCCCGCCACCACGCCCGGCTAATTTTTTTTTTTTTTTTTTGTATTTTTAGTCGAGACGGGGTTTCACTGTGGTCTCGATCTCCTGACCTCGTGATCCACCCGCCTCGGCCTCCCAAAGTGCTGGGATTACAAGTGTGAGCCACCGTGCCCGGCCAATTTGTAAACTTTTAATCCTTGTTCAAATTTATACTATGATGTGACCTTAGCCAAGCACCTGAAACTCCCAACCCTAAATTGGTTTATTTGTAAAATGAGCTTCTTTGAGGTTATGTAAGTAAAACACTTACTATTCTGTCTGGCAGTCAGTAACAACTTAATTAAGGGTTTCTTAAAAAAGAAATTTTTTTTCCTTTAATTCAGCATTATTCTACACTAGGTTACTTTGCCACAACTTTAGATGTTAATGGTGACCTTGTGTACATTGGATTTTTAGAAATTATGGCGCAATAGCAAAAGCATTCATGCCATATAAAAAATCTATTTCAGGTAGATTAAAAACCAAAATGTGAAAGGCAAAACCATAAAGCTTTTAGAAGATTATATGGAAGGATATATTAATGTCCTTTACAGGAAAGGATTTCTTAAAACAAAAAAAAAGTAGTAACTATGAAGAAAAAGATGAATAAATTCAACGCTGTTAAAATTATAGCCATAATTTTTTCTTCTTCAAAAGACACCATTTAAAAAGAAAAGCAAAAAGCCATAGAACAGAAGAAGCAATTTGCAACACGTACAGCTGATGAAGGACTTTTATCCAGATTTTATATGAAGAAAACTTTGAAAAAGTCAGACATCCCAATAAAAAAATGTTTAAGACTTAAAACAGGCTTTTAAGGCTTAATACAGGCTCTATTTTGCCATAGAGGAAGTCAAAGTACCAATAAATATGTATAAAGGTGCTAAACTTCAGTACTTATTACTAAATAATAGCACTTTTCTTAATATTAAAATGTATTATCAAGGATATAGAGCTACAAGAATTCTATATGGCTGGAGGGATTGTATTAATACATTGATATCACCTCTTTGGTAATCCATATTCCATAATCTAGAAATGTTGACAGTGTATTCCTTTTGATTCAGAAATTTCACCCCTGCACATAGTTCATAGAGATAAAAACAGTGATTTGCAATAAGTAAAAGAGTGTTTAAAAAGCAATTTTTCAGTGGTGGTGCATGCTTGTAGTTCTAGGTACTCAGGAGGCTAAGGCAGGAGGATTGCTTGAGCCCAGGAGTTTCAGGCTTCATTGAGCCATGATTGCACCACTGCACTCCAGCTTGAGTTACAGAGTGAGAGCCTGACTCTAAAAAAGTATATATATGTAATATATTGCATACAATACATATATAACATATAATATAATAATATATATCATATATAGTTTTATATATATATATATATATATGCAATTGCTCATACTTGTCAAACACTGGGAACAATCCATGGAAAATACATTGGAGGTATGTGAATAAAGAAGACCATATATACAGCAACATTAGGGTTTCTAGAATACATCATTTTGAACAAAAAATAAATAAAAACGATTACAGAGTGAGTTTACATAATGTTCTAAAAAAGGCAAAATGAAACTATGTTGTTTAAAAATATATACGTAGGTAACAAAACTATAAAGGAGATCAAGATAATCTTTATAAATGAGTCAGAATAGTGGCTGCCTTGAGGGTAATTGGGAAAGGCATTTTGATTTTCAAGGTTTGTCAGTCAGGATCTAAAGAGCTATACCAGAGGAGTAATTATAGATATGTAGGCAGAATTCTGAAGAATACCGTTGGGTTGAGGGAGAGTAGTTATGGAAGGACGGACTTGGAAAGGAGTACCCCTTCTCAAGACTGGGTTCATCGTTGGAGAAGGTGTAGTTGCATCCCACAAGATAGTAAGCTTACTACGTTTTCCAAGCCAAAGTTAGTCCACAATCACTGGACAACCCCTCGGAGTGCAGTGAGGCCAACACTGGCTCATAAATGCAAAGAGGGAGTCCAGGAACCACCATGTTCAGAATCCTCTCATCATCAGGGTGGCACATGTTTACAAACCACACAGTAGGAGCAGGCAGCCAAAGTCTTCTTGGCCTTTGGAATCAGAAGCCCCTTCCTCCCACAAAGTTCTTCCAGTGCCCTCTACTGACATCGCTTAATATTGTGCTTGCAGGAAAGAAAAAAATGCTTAAAACTTCCTTGTGGCAGAGCAGATAAAACAGGGTGGGTTTGATTGAAGGTGTGAGGAAATTAACTGATAATTGGCACAGAAAAGGGACAGAGGAAGACCTCCGGGAATGGTCTAGTACTTCATCTGTGTGACAGTAACAACAAAAGGGTTCTCATTACATCTATTATTAAACTGCAAAGTAATATTTATGCACATATACTATATGTCATAATAAGATGTTGATTTTTAACAGTTATATCACGTGAGTCCCAAATTTCTTAAAAAATGGAAAAAATAAATAAAAAACAAGGTAATATAGGGAAAATTGTTTTGAATGAATGAAAAATGTATAATCCAATATAAGGAATTAAGAATTTGCCATTAGTTTTGAAAAGTCCACTTTTTGGAAAAAAATACATAGTCAGGGTTCTCCAGAGACACAGAACTAACCGTATGTATCTCTTTCTAGATATATACTATGTATGTCTATAAACACACATATATATCCTATTGATATATCTCTTTCTTAATATCGATATCTATATTTATACACATACACATATATACATAGATGCAATTATTCCTTGTACAACATGGGGTTGAACTACGTGGGTTTTCTTATATGTGAATTTTTTTCAATAAAAGTTACACCGAGTATACCCATCTCTCTTGCCTTCTCTTTCATGCCCCACCCCCCCCACCTCTGCCACCCCTGAGACAGCAAAGCCAATCCCTCCTCTTCTTTCTCCTCCTCAGCCTAGTGAATTTAAAGACAATGAGAATGAAGACATTTATGAAGATCCACTTCCACTTAATGAATAACAAATATATTTTCTTTTCCTTATAATTTTCTTCATAACTTTTTTTCTCTAGCTTACTTTTTTGTAAGAATACTGTATATAATACATATAACATAAAATATGTGCTAATCAACTGTTTTGTTATGAGTAAGGCTTCCAGTAAATAGTAGGATATTAGTAATTATGCTTTTAGGAAGTAAAAATTTGTGTGTGAATTATTGACTGCATGGGGAGCAGTCAGCACACCTAACTCCCACATTGTTCAATGGTCAACTGTATATCTAGTAAGAGATTTACTATAAGGAATTGCCTCACATAATTATGGAGGCTGAGGAGCCCCATAATCTGCTGTCCATAAGCTGGAGACCCAGGAAAGTTGGTGTATTTCAAGTCCAAGTCCAAAGGCCTGAGAACCGGGAATGCTGATGGTGTAAGTCCCAGCCCAAGGACAAGAGAGACAAATGTCCCAGCTCAATAAGTCAGGCAAAGAGAGTGAATTCTGCCTTCCTCCACCCTTGTATTCTATTCAGCCCCTCAAAAGACTGTACAATGCCCACCAGCATTGGGGATAGCAATCTGCCTTACACAGTCTACCCCATCAAATGCTAATTTCATCCAGAGACACTCTCAGACACATCCAGAAATAATGTTTAGCCAGATATTTGGGAACAATCATGTTCCAGTCAAGTTGACACATAAAATTAACCATCACAAAAGCAAATATTTACTTATAAAGTGATATTACTGCCAAAACATTCCAAGAGTTTAAAAATCTGCTTGTATTTCACTGAGAACAAACAGCATGTACACAATTATTTACTTAAAAAGTAAACAGTCTCTTATTGTTTGATGAAAAATATTTTAAGCTATAAGTGACCTAATATTATCTAGTCCAATTATTAATGTGTAAATATGGAAATTTGATACCAGAAATATTACTGTTTTCAGCTGGTAAACGTCAGGGTCAGAACTGGAAATGAAATCTCCTTACATATACTTCATGTTCTTCCCTGAAGACTGTATTTAGGATCTTAAGAAATCCCCCAAGGGTGCAGAAATTTTATGAGTTTGAATGGAAACAATGGTTATGGTCTGCTTTCATTTTCACTCATTCGATCTTTCTTCTTTTGGGTGGGTTTGAAGCTGAGCTGTATTACAGATCGGTAGCCTCTGGAGGTATGAGAAGAAGATGAGCCTACCATAGTGGAATAAAAAATGAAAAGTGTGATAAGATATAATAAAGTAAAATAAAATCCTTGCTTAATGCCCCAATAAACTGTCAGTGTTTGGGTATGGCAGCTTGTTGGGGTGTGCTTAGATGGGAGCAAGTGAGATCAGCACAGTGTTGAGAGAACACGCTGTTATTTAAGTTATCAAAGTCATATGAGTTAACAAAAAGAATGAATAACAACACAATGTGCATCTCATTATGATATTTAGTTTTGATTAAAATCCAGCTTAAGAAAATGTGGCACATATACACCATGGAATACTATGAAGCCATAAAAAATGATGAGTTCGTGTCCTTTGTAGGGACATACATGAAACTGGAAACCATCATTCTCAGTAAACTATCGCAAGGACAAAAAACCAAACACCACATGTTCTCACTCATAGGTGGGAATTGAACAGTGAGAACTCATGGACACAGGAAGGGGAACATCACACTCCAGGGACTGTTGTGGGGTGGGGGGAGGGAGGAGGGACAGCATTAGGAGATATACCTAATGCTAAATGACGAGTTAATGGGTGCAGCACACCAACATGGCACATGGATACATATGTAACAAACCTGCACCTTGTGCACATGTACCCTAAAACTTAAAGTATACTAATAATAATAATAAAAAAGAAAAAATTCAGCTTAAAGCAAATATTTGAAGCAAAGTTTTAGCTTATCCTATATTTACTTACATTTTAAAATAATAAATTCTGAACCAATTCTGTCATAGAGTTCATTTATTGTTAAACAATATGCACTCACAGACCATTATTGCTATATTCTCATTGAAAATTGAAAGCAGGCTATTTGAGGTACTTAGACAGAAAAACTTTTTCTTACTGAAAATCAGAAACTATGAGTCCTCTGTTGAGTTTTGACTTGTGTAGGAACCATTTCCCTGAAATAGCTCTGACATCTTTCATTACCTGTATAATGTAAAATGCAGCCATTCAGCAGCTGGATGACAGTGATAAAGTGCAAACTAATAGTGCTCGCCCTCTGCACTAACCCTGATGTACCTGGCCTTTTCAAAACAGGGAGGCTAATGTCTAACAAGTCATGTAAAAGTCAGAGTGAATGAACCTTAAAGTAAATGCAACATAACATCCTTTGCATTTCAGTTTCCCTTGAAATAGCATCACTTTAAGTTCCATGTCAAAGCCAAAAGGCAGCGATTCTGGTTAAGTTTTGAAATGTGTGTTAACTTAACCAGAAAACAATCCAGTAAAAAGAAGGTTGAATCACTTACTGTCACTTGACAGTTTTAGCAGTCAGTTTTTGCTTTGGTAATCAAAGTGCTGGTACTGGCTTCAGTATATTTTCCCTGAAATTAGAAGTAAATAATTTTCAGTGAAAAGCCAGAGCAGAGATTTATGAAATCATAAATTATTTTCATTGTAGAAGATACTGGAAATGGGAGACTTTCTTCTTGAATACCTACTAAGGACTGATGTTTTTGCATTTATTATATGCAAAATGAGTATGCATAAACTTGAAAAGTTTTTACTTTTTCTCATTTATCCTAATTATCCCACCGACCAACAAAACAACTGAAGTTCAGAGAAATAAAGGAATTGCCCAAAATCATGAATTCAGTAAGTGATACGTCTCATATTTGTTCATATTTTTGTTTTAAATATATAGCATAACTCCTGATTTAAAAATGAGATATTCTGCTAATAACTATATTTAGAGCAGTAAAAAATACATAGTACATATATTTGGTTGGTTAGTTTAGTAATATTTTGTCTCATTCTCTAATAGAATCCTGGATCTACATCACATTTCTGAGGTTAAATGAGTAGGAAAAGGAGAGATTGTCAGAAGTGATACACTAGAGAAGAAAGGGTGATTGAAAAAATGGAATAGACAATTAGTAAATCAGGACTTAGGTGATCTGAAGTTTAAAGCATATCAGCCTAAGAAAATAGAATTAGGAGAAAAAGATTAGGACTTCAGAGAGGAAATAAAATGCTTCCTCAGCTCTGACTTAATCAGCCTGAGGGTTTTATAGTCACGATTTGTTTCTCTCCACTTCCTTCTTTTAGAGACCTCTTAAATATTTTAAAGGCCATACACATTCTCCTTTAAACAGAAACTCCAATAGAGAAAAGGCTAGGGCTTGATCTTTCAATAATTGTAAGTTACCGTTTGCTGTCCACATGCTTAAGACAAAATTTTGAGTTATATTTCCTTAGGGTGAAGATAAAACATCATTTTCTTAAGGAGTCTGGTTCTTCAAGAGGTAGGATTTTTGATTGGCTAAGTGTCGTGTTTTCAGTATGCCTTATACTTCACAGTCCTTCAAAAGGGACCATGGTACATGTTCTTCACATTAAACCTTAATGTTATGACTATTAAGAATGAAATTTTATATTTTCAATGAGCCCAACCATGTACATTCCTCAAAGCACTCATGCAAAGTATTAATAAATAAATAATTAAACCCCATGTGTTAGAATGGAATTTCATACATTTTAAAGACATACAATATTTGATATATTACTTAAAAAGGTAAGAACTTGGGATCATCAACAAAGTTAAGGGTGAGAACGGCGGTTCTTAATTTGGGTTAATTTTGCCCCTTAGAGACTTTTAACAGTGACTGGAGGCATTCTGGGTTGTCACTAACAGAGGCTTGTGGTACTAGCAATTAGTGGGTAGAAGCCAGGAATATAGCTAAATGATTGTCAAAACACCCCTCCCCTCAACACAGACCCAAAACTATCTGATCTAAAATGTCAATAGTTCTGAAGTTGCAAAACTAGGGTCTAGAGGATGGTTAAAAGATATGTTTCCAAGGTACACAGTAGCACACAATTGCAGACTTCGTTTGGACTGTGGGCTGTGTCTAGGCATCCTAGGGGCACTGTTCCCATGGAAAAACCTATCACTAAGTTGACTGAAATCAAAGCGTAAACCTTGAGGCTGCTAGTCCTAACTGGCAGTGGAACTTATTTAATTAAACATACAAGCAGAATTGGAAATAATAACAAATAATATTATCTGTAGTCTATAGATTTATATCAGTTGTTACCAATTTGTGATCCATGAGTCAAATGGGGCTCACAATATGGTCTTCAATTAAATTTCAGTATGAGAATTTAGAAAGCTGCCTCCTTCTTGCTAATTTTCTAATATGAAACACACACACACACAATTTTTTTCCGTTGGAAACAATTTGTACAATAAAGTTATTAGATTTGTATACATTTAGTCTTTCCCTTTTGGAATTAGTAAAGTAAAACAGAATTAAATATGTTTTTGTTTCCTGTTAAATGATACGCTTTCTTGGTATTGGTGTTTTTTTTTAATTCTATTGTAGTGTTTAGATATTTTTAAATGATCATTTATCATTTTTTAAAAGATATATTTTGAAAATATTTTTGTTAAATGTCACTTTAAAGAGTTTTATTTTACATAAATTGGTTCTCATGCAAAAAATGCTAATTAAGGGTATAAATAACTATGAGTCATAGGAATCAGTATCTCTCTTAGGTGGACCATTAGAGGGGTAAAGAATACCCCAGTTTTGGGATAATAAACTTATTCAGTTTAGTGATGGCAATAAACTAGTATTTCCTGGAAATTTCCAACATTTCTATCTTTCTGTTTCAACTTTTATTTTAGATACAGAGGGTGCATGTACAGATTTGTTACCTGGAGATTACTGCATGATGCTGAAGTGTGGAGTACAGATCCCATCTCCCAGGCATTAAGCACAGTACCTGATAGGTAGTTTTGTAACCCAGCCCCCGCTTCACCCTCTAGTAGTCCACAGTGTCTATTGTTTCCATATTTGTGTCCATGTGTGCTCAGTGTTTAGCTCCCACTTATAAAGGAAAACATGAAATATTTGGTTTTCTGTTCCTGTCATAATTTGCCTGGGATTATGACCTCCAGCTCCATCCATGTTGCTGTAGAGAACATGATTTCATTCTTTTTTATGGCTACACAGTATTCCATGGTGTATATGTATAATATTTTCTTTACCCGTTCCATCATTGATGGACACCTGGGTTGATTCTATGTCTTTGCTATTATGATGAGTGCAGTGATTAACATACAAGTGTCTTTTTGGTAGAATTATTTTCTTCTGGGTGTATACCCAGTAATGGGAATGCTGGGTTGAATGGGGGTTCTGTTTTAAGTTATTTGAGAAATCTACAAACTGCTTTCCACAGTGGCTGGACTATCCCTCATGAACATAAACACAAAAATCCTCAACGAAATACTAGCAAGTCGAATCCAGCAGCACATCAAAATTAATATACCACAATCAAGTAGGCTTTATTCTTGGGATGCAAAGCTGATTCAACATATGCATATCAATAAATGTTGATTTATCATTTATTTTATTGATTTACTACATTATTTACCAATTTAATGATTCACCACATAAACCAGAATCAAAAGCAAAACCATATGGTCATCTCAATAGATGCAGAAAAAGGTTTTAATAAAGTACAATATCCCTTCATGATAAGAAACTTTCAACAGACTAGGCATCAAATAAATATACCTCAAAATAATAAGAGCAGGCTGGGTGTGGTGGCTCACGCCTGTAATCCCAAAACTTTGGGAGGTTAAGGGGGCAGATTGCTTGAGCTGAGGAGCTCAAGATCAGCCTAGGAAACATGGCAAAACACTGTCTATACAAAAAATACAAAAATTATCTGGGTGTGGTGGTCCACACCTGTAGTCCCAGCTACTTGGGAGGCTGAAGTGGAAGGATTGCTGGAGCCCAGGAGGACAAGGCTGTGGTTAGTGGGGACGATCATACTGCACACCAGTCTAGGTGACAGAGTGAGACCCTGTCTTGAAAAAATAAAAATAATAAGAGCCATCTATGATAAACCCACAGCCAACATCATATTGAATGGGCAAAAACTCTAACCATTCTCCTGGAGAAATGGAACAAGACAAGGATGCCCACTCTCACCACTCCTATTCAACGTAGTACTGGAAGTTCTAGCCAGAACAATCAGGCAAGAGAAAGAAATAAAAGTCATCCAAATAAGAAGAGAAGCAGTCAAACTATTTCTTTTCACTGACAATATGATTCTATACCTAGAAAATATTAAAGCCTCTACCAAAAGGCTCCTAGAATTGATAAACAACTTTAGTAAAGTTTCAGCATACAAAACCAATGTACAAAAATCAGCAGCATTTCCATACACCAATAACGACCAGGCTGAGAGTGAAATCAAGAACACAGTCCTATATACAACAGCCATAAAAAAATGAAATACCCAGGAATACAGCTGACCTAGGAGGGGAAAGATCTCTACAAGGAGAACTACAAAACACTGCCAAATGGAAAAACACTTCATGCTTATTATGGATAGGAAGAATCAATATTGTAAAAATGGCCATACTGCCCAAAGCAATTTTCAGATTCAATGCTATTCCTATCAAACCACCACCGTCAATCTTCACAAAAATTTTAAAAAACTATTCTAAAATTCATACGTAGTCAAAAAAGAGCCTGAATAGCCAAAGCAATCCTAAGCAAAGAGAATAAAGCCAAAGGCATCACATTACCCAACTTCAAACTATATTATAAAGCCACAGTAACGGAATCAGCCTGGTACTGGTTTAAAACAAAAGCAAAAACAAAATAAACAGACACATAGACCAATGGAACAGAATAGAAAACTCAGAAATAAAGCCACACAGCTACAGCGTGACCTTTGACAAGGCTGACAGAAACAAGCAATGGGGAAAATAATCCCTATTCAATAAAAAGTACTGGGATAACTGGTTAACCACGTGCAGAAGATCGAAGCTAGACCCCTACTTTTCACCAAATGCAAAAATTAACTCAAAATGGATTAAATATTTAAATGTAAGACCTCAAAGTATAAAAATCCTGAAAGACAACCTAGGAAATACTCTCTCAATATTGGCCTTGGCAAAGAATTTTCAACTAAGTCCTCAAAAGCAATTGCAGCAACAACAAAAAAATAGACAAGTGAGACCAATTAAACTAAAGAGCTTCTGCATAGCAAAAGAAACTATCGACAGAGCAAACAACCTACAGAATGGGAGAAGATATTAGCAAACTATGTATATGACAAAGGCCTAATATCTAGAATCTATAGGGAACTTAAAAAAATCAACAAGCAAAAAACAACCCCCCCTTTTTTTTTTTTGAGACGGAGTCTCGCTCTGTCGCCCAGGCTGGAGTGCAGTGGCGCAATCTCGGCTCACTGCAAGCTCCACCTCCCGGGTTCACGCCATTCTCCTGCCTCAGCCTCTCCAAGTAGCTCGGACTACAGGCGCCCGCCACCACGCCCTGCTAACTTTTTGTATTTTTAGTAAAGACGGGGTTTCACCATGGTCTTGATCTCCTGACCTCGTGATCCGCCCGCCTCAGCCTCCCAAAGTGCTGGGATTACAAGCGTGAGCCACTGCGCCCGGCCAACAACCCCATTTTAAAAATGGACAAAGGACATGAATAAACACTTCTCAAAAGAAAACATGCAAGCAGCCAACATACATAGCTCAGCATCACTAATCATTAGAGAAATGCAAATAAAAACCACAATGAGATACCATCTCAAACTAGTCAGAATTGCTATTATTAAAAAGTGAAAAAACAACAGGTGCTGGTGAGGCTGCAGAGAAAAGTGAATATTCCATAATTTTTAAATGTTTCTTAACCTTCAGACTATACTATTTTTTTAAAGAATTACAGATGTCTAAGTTTCTGGTTATATCATGCTGAGAATTACAGATATCTAAGTTTCTGGTTATATCATGCTGCACAAGTACATGTTCCAAGATATTTTGTTTGGATGGGGAGTGTTTGAATTTAGTTTTCTGTTTTGCTTTCAACTGAGGGGAAAGAAAAAATATAGAAGCCATTTCAAAATTGCACAGGGAAAAATACAGAGAAGTAATAAGAAGTGCCTGAAAAATTGATGTTTAAGTGATCTGGGTGAATCATCAACACCAGCCTAGCACATTTTCTTCTGCTTTGACAGGAATCGACAGAGTATTAGTGAAAAGGATCACACAGTTACGCTCAGAGTTGCTGATATCCTATCAAGAAATAAACAAGCATCTTCTTTCTTTATTCAGTTAATCATTTTTAGTTTGATGTATAGGTTTCCAAACACATACAATTCCACCGATAATCTGTTTCTACAACTTATTTTCTAAAGTGAGAAGGATTTTGAGTTTGGCCTCTCTCAGGTAGAAAATTAGTCTCTCAAAGTTTAGGACAAATTTATAGAACAAAATATAATTATATAAGCATTTCTTGGAACAAAATTATATTTAAATACATCCTTTATTAATTGTCATATGTTCAGCTCTTTCTCTGTGCTAAGTGCTCTACATCTATTACTTCTAATCTTGTAAACATGTGAAAAATCAAATACATACTATTATTGTTATCTTGACATTGCAGATCAAGAAAACAGAGTACAGAAAAGCTAAATTACTTGCTTAATACCAAATAGCTAAGTGACAGAGCCAAATATGAACCCAGGTCTACCTGATTCCTGAATCCGCACCCTCACTGTTTACACTCTAGTGCCTCTCAAGGAAGAAGCATGGCTACGGATGTCAGTACAGGAAAACAATCTGGATAATACCTGAAAGCTAATTAATGTGTAGGAACTATGCTATAGTTATTCCTATTAATTGGGGTATCAGAGAAACTATAATAATTGCTATATGGAATTCTTAGGAATGAATATTTATAAAATGGTATAAAGTTTAGTCATTTTCAGAAAAGCAATTTCAAATTCACATCCATGTTCTCTATTCTTTGTATATTAGGACAATTTTTACTAAATAAAAATGCTGTAGGTTGGTATGGAAGCAAAGATTATATATCTAAATTTTTAGAGAAAGAAATGGTATCTAACCAAGGAAAGATGGCTACAACATTTGGAATTCTGCCTTTGTTCTCCTTTGACCCTTTGCTGCATCAAGCTGCTACTTCTACCCTGGATTTCTGCCTCTTCCTGGCACTAGTCTCCCTCCTCCATTGCTGATTCTGCCTTAAAACCCCAGAGAACTAGAATCAGATATGATACAAACCTCTCCATCGGATCTTTCCATATTCAAGACAACACTCTATTGTTTTATCAGTATGCGTGAATAGTAGATAGCAGCTAAAGAGTCATGTAAGTCTCTTTATATCTCTAATAAACTTTCAAATATCAGTGCAACCAAAATTCACATCTGTATTCAAGATATTATGAACACATACCAGAGGCAAGATATGCCAAAAAAGCTTAATTTCAATTTTATTTTTTTAATGATTATTATACTTTAAGTTCTAGGGTACATGTGCACAATGTGCAGGTTTGTTACATATGTATCCATGTGCCATGTTGGTGTGCTGCACCCATTAACTCATCATTTACATTAGGTATATCTCCTAATGCTGTCCCTCCCTCCTCCTCCCACCCCACGACAGGCCCCTGTGTGAGATGTTCCCCTTCCTGTGTCCAAGTATTCTCATTATTCAATTCCCACCTATGAGTGAGAACATGCAGTGTTTGGTTTTTTGTCCTTGCGATAGTTTGCTGAGAATGATGGTTTCCAGTTTCATCCATGTCCCTACAAAGGACATGAACTCATCATTTTTTATGGCTGCATAGTATTCCATGGTGTATATGTGCCACATTTTCCTAATCTAGTCTATCATTGATGGACATTTTGGTTGGTTCCAAGTCTTTGCTATTGTGAATAGTGCCACAATAAACATACGTGTGCATGGGTCTTTATAGCAGCATGACTTATAATCCTTTGGTTATATACCCAGAAATGGGATGGCTGGGTCAAATGGCATTTCTAGTTCTAGATCCCTGAGGAATCGCCACACTGTCTTCCACAATGGTTGAACTAGTTTACAGTCCCACCAACAGTGTAAAAGTGTTCTTATTTCTCCACATCCTCTCCAGCACCTGTTGTTTCCTGACTTTTTAATGATGGCCATTCTAACTGGTGTGAGACGGTATCTCATTGTGGTTTTGATTTGTGTTTTTCTGATGGCCAGTGATGATGAGCATTTTTTCACGTGTCTGTTGGCTGCATAAATGTCTTCTTTTGAGAAGTGTCTGTTCATATCCTTCCCCCACTTTTTGATGGGGTTGTTTGTTTTTTTCTTGTAAATTTGTTTGAGTTCATTGTAGATTCTGGATATTAGCCCTTTGTCAGATGAGCAGATTGCAAAAATTTCCTGCCATTCTGTAGGTTGCCTGTTCACTCTGATGGTAGTTTCTTTTGCTGTGCAGAAGCTGTTTAGTTTAATTAGATCCCATTTGTCGATTTTGGCTTTTGTTGCCATTGCTTTTGGTGTTTTAGTCATGAAGTCCTTGCACATGCCTATGTCCTGAATGGTATTGCCTAGGTTTTCTTCTAGGGATTTTATGGTTTTAGGTCTAACATTTAAGTATTTAACCCATCTTGAATTAATTTTTGTATAAGGTGTAAGGAAGAGATCCAGTTTCAGCTTTCTACATATGGCTAGCCAGTTTTCCCAGCACCATTTGTTAAATAGGGAATCCTTTCCCCATTTCTTGTATTTGTCAGGTTTGTCAAAAATCAGATGGTTGTAGATGTGTGGTATTATTTCTGAGGGCTCTGTTCTGTTCCATTGGTCTATATCTCTGTTTTGGTACAAGTACCATGCTGTTTTGGTTACTGTAGCCTTGTAGTATAGTTTGAGGTCAGGTTGCCTGATGCCTCCAGCTTTGTTTTTTTGGCTTAGGATTGACTTGGCAATGCAGGCTCTTTCTTGGTTCCATATGACCTTTAAAGTAGTTTTTTCCAATTCTGTGAAGAAAGTCATTGGTAGTTTAACGGGGATGGCATTGAATCTATAAATTACCTTGGGCAGTATGGCCATTTTCACGATATTGATTCTTCCTATCCAAGAGCATAGAATGTTCTTCCATTTGTTTGTATCCTCTTTTATTTCACTGAGCAGTGGTTTGTAGTTCTCCTTGAAGAGGTCCATCACATCCCTTGTAAGTTGGATTCCTAGGTATTTTATTCTCTTTGAAGCAATTGTGAATGGGAGTTCACTCATGATTTGGCTCTCTGTTTGTCTGTTATTGGTGTATAAGAATGCTTGTGATTTTTGCCATTGATTTTGTATCCTGAGACTTTGCTGAAGTTGCTTATTAGCTTAAGGAGATTTTGGGCTGAGGCAATAGGGTTTTCTAGATATACAATCATGTCATCTGCAAACAGGGACAATTTGACTTCCTCTTTTCCTAATTGAATACCCTTTATTTCTTTCTCCTGCCTGATTGCCGTGGCCAGAACTTCCAACACTATGTTGAATAGGAGTGGTGAGAGAGGGCATCCCTGTCTTGTGCCAGTTTTCAAAGGGAATGCTTCCAGTTTTTGCCCATTTATTATGATATTGGCTGTGGGTTTGTCATAAATAGCTCTTATGATTTTGCAATACATCCCATCAATACCTAATTTATTGAGAGTTTTTAGCATGAAGGGCTGTTGAGTTTCGTTAAAGGCCTTTTTCTGCATCTATTGAGATAATCATGTGGTTTTTGTCTTTGGTTCTGTTTATATGCTGGATGACGTTCATTGATTTGCATATGTTGAACCAGCCTTGCATCCCAGGGATGAAGCCCACTTGATCATGGTGGATAACCTTTTTGATGTGCTGCTGGATTCAGTTTGCCAATATTTTATTGAGGATTTTTGCATCGATGTTCATCAGGGATATTGGTCTAAAATTCTCTCTTTTTTTTTCTTATGTCTTTGCCAGGCTTTGGTATCAGGATGGTGCTGGCCTCATAAAATGAGTTAAGGAGGATTCTCCCTTTGTCTATTGATTGGGATAGTTTCAGAAGGAATGGTACCAGCTCCTCCTTGTACCTCTGGTAGAATTCGGCTGTGAATCCATCTGGTCATGGACTTTTTTTGGTTGTAAGCTATTAATTATTGCCTCAGTTTCAGAGCCCGTTATTGGTCTATTCAGAGATTCAACTTCTTCCTGGTTTCGTCTTGGGAGGGTGTATGTGTCCAGGAATTTATCCATTTCTTCTAGATTTTCTAGTTTATTTGCATAGAGGTGTTTATAGTATTCGCTAATGGTAGTTTGTATTTCTGTGGGATCAGTGGTGATATCCCCTTTATCATTTTTTATTGCATCTATTTGATTCTTCTCTCTTTTCTTCTTTATTAGTCTTGCTAGCGGTCTATCAATTTTGATGATCTTTTCAAAAAACCAGCTCCTGGATTCATTGATTTTTTGAAGGGTTTTTTGTGTCTCTATCTCCTTCAGTTCTGCTCTGATCTTAGTTGTTTTTTGCCTGCTGCTAGCTTTTGAATGTGTTTGCTCTTGCTTCTCTAGTTCTTTTAATTGTGATGTTAGGGTGTCAATTTTAGATCTTTCCTGCTTTCTCTTGTGGGCATTTAGTGCTATAAATTTCCCTCTACACACTGTTTTAAATGTGTCCCAGAGATTCTGGTTTGTTGTGTCTTTGTTCTCGTTGGTTTTAAAGAACATCTTTATTTCTGCCTTCATTTCTTTATGTACCCAATAGTCATTCAGGAGCAGGTTGTTCAGTTTCCATGTAGTTGAGCAGTTTTGAGTGAGTTTCTTAATCCTGAGTTCTAGTTTGATTGCGCTGTGGTCTGAGAGATGATTTGTTATAAATTCTGTTCTTTTGCATTTGCTGAGAAGTGCTTTACTTCCAACTATGTGATCAATTTTGGAATAAGTGCGATGTGGTGCTGAGAAGAATGTATATTCTGTTGATTTGGGGTGGAGAGTTCTGTAGATGTCTATTAAGTCTGCTTGATGCAGAGCCGAGTTCAATTCCTGGATATCCTTGTTAACTTTCTGTCTCATTGATCTGTCTAATATTGACAGTGGGGTGTTAAAGTCTCCCATTATTATCATGTAGGAGTCTAAGTCTCTTTGTAGGTCTCTAAGGACTTGCTTTATGAAGCTGGGTGTTCCTGTGTTGGGTGCACATATATTTAGTATAGTTAGCTCTTCTTGTTGAATTGATCCCTTTACCATTATGTAATGGCCTTCTTTGTCTCTTTTGATCTTTGTTGGTTTAAAGTCTGTTTTAACAGAGATTACGATTGCAACCCCTGCCTTTTTTTGTTTTCCATTTGCTCAGTAGATCTTCCTCCATCCCTTTATTTTAAGCCTATGTGTGTCTCTGCACGTGAGAAGGGTTTCCAAATACAGCCCACTGATGGGTCTTGACTCTTTATCCAATTTGCCAGTCTGTGTCTTTTAATTGGAGCCTTTAGCCCATTTACATTTAAGGTTAATATTATTATGTGTGAATTTGATCCTGTCATTATGATGTTAGCTGGTTATTTTGCTCGTTAGTTGATGCAGTTTCTTCCTAGCATCGACAGTCTTTATAATTTGGCATGTTTTTACAGTGGCTGGTACCGGTTGTTCCTTTCCGTGTTTAGTGCTTCCTTCAGGAGCTCTTTTAGGGCAGGCCTGGTGGTGACAAAATCTCTCAGCATTTGCTTGTCTGTAAAGGATTTTATTTCTCCTTCACTTATGAAGCTTAGTTTGGCTGGATATGAAATTCTGGATTGAAAATTCTTTTCTTTAAGAATGTTGAATATTGCCCCCCACTCTCTTCTGGCTTGTAGAGTTTCTGCCGAGAGATCAGCTGTTAGTCTGATGGGCTTCTGTTTGTGGGTCACCCAACCTTTCTCTCTGGCTGCCCTTAACATTTTTTCCTTCATTTCAACTTGGGTGAATCTGACAATTATGTGTCTTGGAGTTGCTCTTGTTGAGGAGTATCTTTGTGGCATTCTTTGTATTTGCTGAATTTGAATGTTGGCCTGCCTTGCTAGGTTGGGGAAGTTCTCCTGGATAATATCCTGCAGAGTGTTTTCCAACTTGGTTCCATTCTCCCTGTCACTTTCAGGTACACCAATCAGACATAGATTTGGTATTTTCACATAGTCCCATATTTCTTGGAGGCTTTGTTCATTTCTTCTTATTCTTTTTTCTCTAAACTTCTCTTCTCGCTTCATTTCATTCATTTGATCTTCAATCACTGATACCCTTTCTTCCAGTTGATCAAATCAGCTTTTGAAGCTTGTGCATATGTTGCATCGTTCTCCTGCCATGGTTTTCAGCTCCATCAGGTCATTTAAGGACTTCTCTACATTGGTTATTCTAGTTAGTCATTTGTCTAATCTTATTTCAAGGTTTGTAACTTCTTTGCGATGGGTTCGAACTTCCTCCTTTAGCTCAGAGAAGTTTGGTTGTCTGAAGCCTTCTTCTCTCAACTCATCAAAGCCATTCTCCTTCCAGCTTTGTTCCATTGCTGGCGAGGAGCTGTGTTCCTTTGGAGGAGGAGAGGCTATCTGATTTTTAGAATTTTCAGTTTTTCTGCTCTGTTTTTTCCCCATCTTTGTGGTTTTATCTACCTTTGGTCTTTGATGATGGTGACGTACAGATGGGGTTTTGGTGTGGATGTCCGTTCTGTTTGTTAGTTTTCCTTCTAACAGTCAGGACCCTCAGCTGCAGGTCTGTTGGAGTTTGCTGGATGTCCACTCCAGACTCTGTTTGCCTGGGTTTCAGCAGTGGAGGCTGCAGAACAGCAAATATTGCTGAACAGCAAATGTTGCTGCCTGATCATTCCTCTGGAAGTTTCATCTCAGAGGGGTACCCGGCCATGTGAGGTGTCAGTCTGCCCCTACTAGGGGGTGCCTCCCAGTTAGGCTATTCGGGAGTCAGGGACCCACTTGAGGAGGCAGTCTGACCGTTCTCAGATCTCAAACTCTGTGCTGGGAGAACCACTACTCTCTTCAGAGCTCTCAGACAGGGACATTTAAGTCTGCAGAGGTTTCTGCTGCCTTTTGTTCGGCTATACCCTGCCCCCAGAGGTGGAGTCTACAGAGGCAGGCAAGCCTCCTTGAACTGCGGTGGGCTCCACCCAGTTTGAGCTTCTTGGCTGCTTTGTTTACCTACTCAAGCCTCAGCAATGGCGGGTGCCCCTCCCCTAGCCTGGCTGCTGCCTTGCAGTTCCATCTCAGATTGCTGTGCTAGCAATAAGTGAGGCTCCGTGGGCGTGGGACCCTCTGATCTGGGCATGAGATATAATCTCCTGGTGTGCCCTTTGCTAAGACCATTGGAAAAGCACAGTATTAAGGTGGGAGTAACCCGATTTTCCAGGTGCCATCTGTCACAGCTTTGCTTGCCTAGGAAAGAGAATTCCCTGACCCTTTGCGCTTCCCAGGTGAGGTGCTGCCTCACCCTGCTTCGGCTCACACTCAGTGTGCTGCACCCACTGTCCTGCACCCACTGTCTGACAAGTGCCAGTCAGATGAACCCCATATTTCAGTTGGAAATGCAGAAATCACCCATCTTCTGCATTGCTCATGCTGGGAGCTGTAGACTGGAGCTGTTCCTATTCGGTCATCTTGGAACCGCCCTTAATTTTGATTTTCTAAAAGACTTACAGAACCAGCATGAGCAAACATGTTACTTTCTAAAATTTTTAAGGATCTCATTGCCCAGACTTGGATTAACAGTAATCTAATTGGTCCATACATGGCCGCCTTTTATGTATGTATGCATACATTATTGAAACTTACGTGATTGTTCACATTAATGTAATAAACACTTGTGAACATACTACCCAAAATGAAGGTCAAGTTCTTGACTGTAATTCATTTCTGGCTTTATGGCCTTCACCTCTGCTTCCTCCATCACACCTGCTTCCTCTTCTCCTTCATCCAAAGAAATCATTATCTGCATTCTTGAGTTCATCATTCTCTTACTTTTCTTTTTATTTTTTTAACTTATATGTTTCAATAGAGTATATAATTTTAGTTGTCCTTAACTTTATTAAAAAGGAAACGTTACTATGGATAACAACTTAGGGTAATTTTTCATTTAACAGTATACTATTCATGTTTATTATATAATAAATTTTGCTATACTTTGTTCAAATTGATTGTTTTTCCATATTCCATCATATAAATATGCAATATATTCATCAACTCTCCTGTTGATGAGCATACGTGTTGTTTCTAAGGTTTTGCTGTTTTGAACAGTGTTGCTATAAACATTCTTGTACATGTCTTCTGGTATACATGCATCTGAGTTTCTCTCTGCTTTATAAATAGAATTTTTGGTTAGTTCATAGAATATGTCAATATCTAAACTGATAAGATAATGTGAAAGTGGTTTTAGCATTTTACAGCCCCACAAGCAATTTATAAGAGATACGAGGTATATATGGCTTCCAACACTGCATACACTCAAGCTTTTTAAATTTTTGCCAATATAATGTGACTAAAGTGAAACCTCATAGTAGTCTTGATTTACATTGCCCTCACTTTGGATGTGGTTAAACATCTTATAGCATGTTTACTAGCCAGGTGTGTTTCCTCTGATATGAAATACCTTTTCATGCATTTGCCCCA
This sequence comes from Hylobates moloch, assembly GCF_009828535.3. Lineage (NCBI taxonomy): Eukaryota > Metazoa > Chordata > Mammalia > Primates > Hylobatidae > Hylobates > Hylobates moloch. The sequence goes on from NW_026652285.1 coordinate 38,416,524, forward strand.
TTTTTTTTCTTTGAGTTGCTGATCTTTATCTACTAATTTGTATTTCTTTAGCTAGTCTTCATAAAATGTACTTGTTGGCTGTGTTTATTGCTGATTACTTCTCCCCGTTTATAACATGTTTTCACTTAGGATTATTTTTGACAAGCCAAATTTCTTAATTCTAATATTGTCAAATATTGTCAGTGCTTTTTTGTGCTTAAAATATGTTCATCAATATGTTCTACTAAGATGCTCACAGTTTGTTTTTAATATTCAAGTCCTTAATTTATCTGGAGATGATTTTATTTTTGCAGATAGCCATTTTTCCTATTCCATTTTTTGAATCCTCCTACATTTTCTTACTGATAAGACAGGCCACTTCTGCTGTACTTAAATGTGAATGCATAAGCTTACTTCTTGATTTTCTGTTCTATTTCATCAGCCAGTTTTCTATCCCTGTGCCACTTACATACTATCTTTATTAGTAGAGTTTATAATTAAGTTCTGATAACTTGTGTGAAGGAAGATACAATATATTGTTTATTTATACAATAAAATATGAAACAAGAATCAAAACAAATGAATTATAGCTACTTAAAACTAGAGGTGTATATGTATACATATGTACAACTATGTGTGTGTGTATATATGTGTGTGTGTGTACATACATATATATGTATGTATATGGTTGTAAGTAGCTGTAGCTTTCACATCCAAGTGAAGAAAACTTCCCACACGTTATTTTTTTCTTACAAGGGATAAAAGAGATGATTGTTTCTAGTAAAGGTGATGGGTACTTTTAGGTTTGAAGCTGAAGGCTGCATGTAGTATGATTAGATCTCTCAATGGATATTGCAGCTTGACATGTGTACCTGTAGAATGGACAATCTCAATGTGCAGGATAGTGAAGATGGATGCATCCTGGGGTGAAGAGCTTCAAGCACTGGAAACACTACCAAAACAGTTTTTGGCCAAGGCTTTTCCTTCAGCAGGGATAAGCAGCTTTAAGAGTCACTTCTGAGATTAGAATTCACTGGCCATGAGCAGTTGGAAGAGAAGTAGGGAAGGTAATTCTTGATGCTAGTAAATCTGTATCTATTTTTCTGTGCTCTTAGTTCCTACAAGACTGCTACACTGTGTTATTTTAGTGCTAAAGACACCTAGGTGAGCAAATGTGTCACCAAATGAGGGGGTAAGCATTGATTATCTCACTCAAAATGCCTGATGGAAGGAAGTACGAGCAGAATTCTAGGACCACTCCTTTATTTTATTTTTTCTTCTTGAGAAGAAAGTATTAATCGGATCTTGTCAGTTACTTTCTATTCCTCCTTCTCCAAAAGTTAACCCCAAGGAAGGGCAGAGGATCAATTAGCTAAGATGCTGTATCTAACTACTTGGCACTGAATATGCTCCCTCTCTCTCCTCTTCCCCACATCCACTCCTGCAATCTATTCCCCCAGCATAAAAAAAAAAAAAAATTATATTTCTCATTCTTTTATGGTAGAAACTGTTCTTAAGTCTTACCTCTTATTTGACCTTGGTAGTATTTGTTCTTCTCATTGGTAAGGCAAGTCCTCATGTCAAAAACTAATCATCATGGCAGAAGAAAAATACTGATAAGGGAACATGGCCGAATAGGAACAGCTCCGGTCTCCAGCTCCCAGCCCGAGCGACACAGAAGACTGGTGATTTCTGCATTTCTGCTTGAGGTACCGGATTCATCTCACTAGGGAGTGCCAAATAGTAGGGGGCAGGACAGTCGGTGAAGCACACTGTGCGCGAGCCGAAGCAGGGCGAGGCACTGCCTCACTCGGGAAGCGCAAGGGGTCAGGGAGTTCCCTTTCCTAGTAAAAGAAAGGGGTAACAGACGGCACCTGGAAAATCGGGTCAGTCCCACCCTCATACTGCGCTTTCCCAACGGGCCTGGAAAACGGCACACTAGGAGATTGTATCCCGCACCTGGCTCGGAGGGTCCTATGCCCACGGAGTCTCGCTGATTGCTAGCACAGCAGTCTGAGATCAAGCTGCAAGGCTGCAGCGAGGCTGGGGGAGGGGCGCCCGCCATTACCCAGGCTTGCTTAGGTAAACAAAGCAGCCAGGAAGCTCGAACTGGGTGGAGCCCGCCACAGCTCAAGGAGGCCTGTCTGCCTCTGTAGGCTCCACCTCTGGGGGCAGGGCACAGACAAACAAAAAGTCAGCAGGAATCTCCAGAGACTTAAACGTCCCTGTCTGACTGACAGCTTTGAAGAGAGTAGTGGTTCTCCCAGCACGCAGCTGGAGATCTGAGAACGGACAGACTGCCTCCTAAAGTGGGTCCCTCACCCCTGAGCAGCCTAACTGGCAGGCACCCCCCCAGAAGGGAAAGACTGACACCTCACTGGGCCAGGTACTCCTCTGAGACAAAACTTCCAGAGGAACAATCAGACAGCTGAATTGGTGGTCTCATGAAAATCTGCTGTTCTGCAGCCACCGCTGCTGACACCCAGCCAAACAGGGTCTGGAGTGGACCTCTAGTAAACTCCAACAGACCTGCAGCTGAGGGTCCTGTCTGGTAGAAGGAAAACTAACAAACAGAAAGGACATCCACACCAAAAACCCATCTGTACATCACCATCATCAAAGACAAAAAGTAGATAAAACCGCAAAGATGGGGAAAAAACAGAGCAGAAAAACTGGAAACTCTAAAAAGCAGAGCACCTCTCCTCCTCCAAAGGAACGCAGTTCCTCACCAGCAATGGAACAAAGCTGGATGGAGGATGACTTTGACGAGTTGAGAGAAGAAGGCTTCAGACGATCAAACTACTCTGAGCTACGGGAGGAAATTCAAAACAATAGCAAAGAAGTTAAAAACTTTGAAAAAAAATTAGAAGAATGGATAACTAGAATAACCAATGGAGAGAAGGGCTTAAAGGAGATGGAGGAGCTGAAAGCCAAGTTTCGAGAACTACGTGAAGATTGCAGAAGCCTCAGTAGAAGATG